>NC_092173.1:41890885-41898385 GCF_045791955.1 Oncorhynchus clarkii lewisi | reverse complement strand
ATGGTTCTGGGTAACAGTACTGTAGATATGGGGAGCTCAATGGTTCTGGGTAACAATACTGTAGATATGGGGAGCTCAATGGTTCTGGGTAACAATACTGTAGATATGGGGAGCTCAATGGTTCTGGGTAACAATACTGTAGATATGGGGAGCTCAATGGTTCTGGGTAACAGTACTGTAGATATGGGGAGCTCAATGGTTCTGGGTAACAATACTGTAGATATGGGGAGCTCAATGGTTCTGGGTAACAATACTGTAGATATTGGGAGCTCAATGGTTCTGGGTAACACAATAGATCACAATAGTTTAATAGATATCTCCCAACACCTCCATTCTGGCCCCACACCTCCATCCTGGCCCCACACCTCCATCTCCCCACACCTCCATCCTGACCCCAACACCTCCATCTCCCCACACCTCCATCCTGGCCCCACACCTCCATCTCCCCACACCTCCATCCTGGCCCCACACCTCCATCCTGGCCCCACACCTCCATCTCCCCACACCTCCATCCTGGCCCCACACCTCCATCCTGGCCCCACACCTCCATCCTGGCCCCACACATCCATCCTGGCCCAACACCTCCATCTCCCCACACCTCCATCCTGGCCTAACACCTCCATCCTGGCCCCACACCTCCATCCTGGCACCACACATCCATCCTGGCCCCACACCTCCATCCTGGCCCCACACCTCCATCCTGGCCTAACACCTCCATCCTGGCCCCACACCTCCATCCTGGCCCCACACCTCCATCCTGGCCCCAACACCTCCATCTCCCCACACCTCCATCCTGGCCCCACACCTCCATCTCCCCACACCTCCGTCCTGGCCCCACACCTCCATCCTGGCCCCAACACCTTCATCTCTCCACACCTCCATCCTGGCCCCACACCTCCATCTCCCCACACCTCCATCCTTGCCCCACACCTCCATCCTAGCCCCACACCTCCATCTCCCCACACCTCCATCCTGGCCCCACACCTCCATCCTGGCCCCACACCTCCATCTCCCCACACCTCCATCCTGGCCCCACACCTCCATCTCCCCACACCTCCATCTCCCCACACCTCCATCCTGGCCCCACACCTCCATCCTGGCCCCACCACCTCCATCTCCCCACACCTCCATCTCCCCACACCTCCATCCTGGCCCCACACCTCCATCCTGGCCCCACACCTCCATCCTGGCCCTACACCTCCATCCTGGCCCCACACCTCCATCCTGGCCCCACACCTCCATCCTGGCCCTACACCTCCATCCTGGCCCTACACCTCCATCCTGGCCCCACACCTCCATCCTGGCCCTACACCTCCATCTCCCCACACCTCCATCCTGGCCCCACACCTACATCCTGGCCCCACACCTCCATCCTGGCCCTACACCTCCATCCTGGCCCTACACCTCCGTCTCCCCACACCTCCATCCTGGCCCAACACCTCCATCCTGGCCCCACCATCTCCGTCTCCCCACACCTCCATCCTGGCCCCACACCTCCATCCTGGCCCTACACCTCCATCCTGGCCCTACACCTCCGTCTCCCCACACCTCCATCCTGGCCCAACACCTCCATCCTGGCCCCACCATCTCCGTCTCCCCACACCTCCATCCTGGCCCCACCACCTCCATCCTGGCCCCACCACCTCCATCCTGGCCCCACTCCTCCATCCTGGCCCTATACCTCCATTTCCCCACACCTCCATCCTGGCCCCACACCTACATCCTGGCCCCACACCTCCATCCTGGCCCTACACCTCCATCCTGGCCCTAAACCTCCGTCTCCCCACACCTCCAACCTGGCCCCACCACCTCCATCCTGGCCCCACCATCTCCGTCTCCCCACACCTCCATCCTGGCCCCACCACCTCCATCCTGGCCCCACCACCTCCATCCTGGCCCCACCACCTCCATCCTGGCCCTACACCTCCATCCTGGCCCCACACCTCCATCCTGGCCCTACACCTCCATCCTGGCCCCACCACCTCCATCCTGGCCCTACACCTCCATCCTGGCCCCACCACCTCCATCCTGGCCCCACCACCTCCATCCTGGCCCCACCACCTCCATCTCCCCACACCTCCATCCTGGCCCCACCACCTCAATCCTGGCCCTACACATACTTAACTTACAATGTAAAGCACTTTGGGACGTTGCAATCAGTTCAGTCAGCAGATACTATAGATTCCTTTCCTCATCTGCTGGACCTCCCACTCAACTGAAACAGTGGAATTGCCTGGGTAAGATATGTTAATTGTGTAGACAATCCTCTAAAATGACCACTGGTTCAAACCTCATGTCTATTATAATCGGTTCAAAAGTTAATTCAGTGTTTATTCTTGTACGATGGCCAAAATTAGGATGACTAAATCAATGGAGGCCAGAGAATTTTTTGTTGTTGAAAATATGTACAATTGCACAGTAGGCTCACATTCCCATTCAACTCATTATCTTTCTTCTCGATACCGCAGGACATAAAACAATATAGAGGTAAGATAGATATTCATTTTGAGACAATGACGTAGTATTTTCATATTTTAATATACACTTTTTATATTAATGTGAAATTCCTGTTTTTTAAGATTTCTCACAAAAAAAACAAGAGTATCTATGTGAAATGTCAATGGAGGACGTTGGGTCAATGCTGGGTCATGGCTGGTGCCAATTTCTACTGCAAATTCTTCATTTTTCAAAGCCCTTTTTTTTTACATTGAATTCAGTTCGTGTCATGCTAATTTCGTTTTTTTTTTTTTTTTTGCGATCCGCGGAAACAACTATGACGATCACCACGACAACGTGTTTAAATCCTAAAAGTTGCTGCGCCTTGATGCTTAATATCGGACGTATTAAAAGTGAGGAAATCAAACTTTTTTGGGGGGGATATACTGTCAAATAAATGTTAGAGAACAAACAAACTCTACCGAACGATTCATAACGTGAATAATAAGCACACTTGTCTTGATAAAATGTATCTTCGTAACAAACGGAAGTTATGAAATAGAATGGGTGGACACCCTCAAAATTATACAGAATCTCTGAATCCTTTTTGGTGTCAAATAAGGGTCGAAACAGGAAGAGTCCACCCACCTCCTTTAATCAGACTATGTGTGCATCTCAAATGGTACCCTATTCCCTATGTAGTGGACTACTACCGTAAGGCTCTGGTCAAAAATAGTGCACTGCACTATAGGGTGCCGTTTAGAACACAAGGCTTAATGCATTCTTCAGTCTCTAACTGGCGCTGAGACTCTATTGTATTTCTTCCCCACTCTGTTCTACCCCCCGGGGAGTGCTGGGTCATGGCTGGTGCCGATGTGGCGAAACCCGAGCCCAATCAAGGCCTGAGACTCCCGTAGACTCTCAGCCACGGAGACCCGGGTTTCGTCCCAAATGGGACCCTATTCCCTATACAGTGCACTGCTTTTTGACCAGGACACATAGGGTATTATGCACTATGTAGGGAATAGGGTGCACTATGTAGGGAATAGGGTGGTCGTTTGGAATGCGTCCCTGCTGATTGTGCCCTGTCAGAGGTTTCAGCCTCTGAAAGCTGTTGATGGTGGCTTTACTTTCTGAAGGAAAAGGCGTTTGCTTGAGTGTCAGCAGGAAGCTCCCAGTCAGTCAGTAGGCTACAGTATAGACCTGGTCATTAGAGTAGACCCAGTCAGTCAGTAGGCTACAGTATAGACCTGGTCATTAGAGTAGACCCAGTCAGTCAGTAGGCTACAGTATAGACCTGGTCATTAGAGTAGACCCAGTCAGTCAGTAGGCTACAGAACAGACCTGGTCATTAGATTAGACCCAGTCAGTCAGTAGACTACAGAACAGACCTGGTCATTAGAGTAGACCCAGTCAGTCAGTAGGCTACAGAACAGTCCTGGTCATTAGAGTAGACCCAGTCAGTCAGTAGACTACAGAACAGAACAGACCTGGTCATTAGAGTAGACCCAGTCAGTCAGTAGACTACAGAACAGACCTGGTCATTAGAGTAGACCCAGTCAGTCACTAGGCTACAGAACAGACCTGGTCATTAGAGTAGACCCAGTCAGTCAGTAGGCTACAGAACAGACCTGGTCATTAGAGTAGACCCAGTCAGTCAGTAGACTACAGAACAGACCTGGTCATTAGATTAGACCCAGTCAGTCAGTAGGCTACAGAACAGACCTGGTCATTAGAGTAGACCCAGTCAGTCAGTAGACTACAGAACAGACCTGGTCATTAGAGTAGACCCAGTCAGTCAGTAGGCTACAGAACAGACCTGGTCATTAGAGTAGACCCAGTCAGTCAGTAGGCTACAGAACAGTCCTGGTCATTAGAGTAGACCCAGTCAGTCAGTAGACTACAGAACAGAACAGACCTGGTCATTAGAGTAGGCCCAGTCAGTCAGTAGACTACAGAACAGACCTGGTCATTAGAGTAGACCCAGTCAGTCAGTAGGCAACAGAACAGACCTGGTCATTAGAGTAGACCCAGTCAGTCACTAGGCTACAGAACAGACCTGGTCATTAGAGTAGACCCAGTCAGTCAGTAGGCTACAGAACAGACCTGGTCATTAGAGTAGACCCAGTCAGTCAGTAGACTACAGAACAGACCTGGTCATTAGATTAGACCCAGTCAGTCAGTAGGCTACAGAACAGACCTGGTCATTAGAGTAGACCCAGTCAGTCAGTAGACTACAGAACAGACCTGGTCATTAGAGTAGACCCAGTCAGTCAGTAGGCTACAGAACAGACCTGGTCATTAGAGTAGACCCAGTCAGTCAGTAGACTACAGAACAGACCTGGTCATTAGAGTAGACCCAGTCAGTCAGTAGACTACAGAACAGACCTGGTCATTAGAACAGACCCAGTCAGTCAGTAGGCTACAGAACAGACCTGGTCATTAGAGTAGACCTAGTCAGTCAGTAGGCTACAGTACAGAACAGACCTGGTCATTAGAGTAGACCCAGTCAGTCAGTAGACTACAGAACAGACCTGGTCATTAGAGTAGACCCAGTCAGTCAGTAGGCTACAGAACAGACCTGGTCATTAGAGTAGACTTAGTCAGTCAGTAGGCTACAGAACAGAACAGACCTGGTCATTAGAGTAGACCCAGTCAGTCAGTAGACTACAGAACAGACCTGGTCATTAGATTAGACCCAGTCAGTCAGTAGACTACAGAACAGACCTGGTCATTAGAGTAGACCTAGTCAGTCAGTAGGCTACAGAACAGACCTGGTCATTAGAGTAGACCCAGTCAGTCAGTAGGCTACAGAACAGACCTGGTCATTAGAGTAGACCCAGTCAGTCAGTAGACTACAGATCAGACCTGGTCATTAGAGTAGACCCAGTCAGTCAGTAGACTACAGAACAGAACAGACCTGGTCATTAGAGTAGACCCAGTCAGTCAGTAGACTACAGACCAGTACAGACCTGGTCATTAGAGTAGACCCAGTCAGTCAGTAGACTACAGAACAGACCTGGTCATTAGATTAGACCCAGTCAGTCAGTAGACTACAGAACAGTACAGACCTGGTCATTAGAGTAGACCCAGTCAGTCAGTAGACTACAGAACAGTACAGACCTGGTCATTAGAGTAGACCCAGTCAGTCAGTAGACTACAGAACAGTACAGACCTGGTCATTAGATTAGACCCAGTCAGTCAGTAGACTACAGAACAGTACAGACCTGGTCATTAGATTAGATCGTCGTTCCACTAAATCATGTTTGAGACTCTAATGTTGCAGTATCCAATATCTTCACATAATGGAGGGTGAGGTCTTCACAAAGCTGTGATTTGCTGCTGTAGTCTATGTAGTGGTGCAGTGTCCTGTACTGTACTACCACCTCCCACATAAAGCTGGACTAGGTTCCTATCCAGGGTCTACAACTTGTTGTCTCTCTGCGTAATGATCAAGGGGAAATTCAGCTATGTGACACAGTCAGTGGGATTTCTTAACCTTGCTATTAGCCTGTAACCTATAGCTCTCCTACAACACAGACAACGGTGAGTGACATTTCTAACAACGAATTAACAGTTTGATAAATCTCATTCGTTCTATGGATGAACGTCTGGGGCACTAAGTTAGACGAATTATAACTTCCTCTGGGTTCCAACATGTTGCCCAGGCTGTGGCCTCTCGACTGGGCATGCCTTTGATGTGGGTATGGGTCCTGGAGCAGGGCACGACTGGAGAACCACTTTGGAAGTGCTTTAATTCATGTCGTTAAGTGATTTCCCCTGGGACCAAATGCACATCCTGTTTGATGTATTATTCTTTAAAAAAAAATTAAAAAAAAGGATATTAAATTCAACAGCTCTTGGACATTAGGGAACATACCATGGTAATTGTACCAGTCAGACCTGGGTTAAAAAAGTATTTGTTTTCTTTCATACCCTTTTAGCATTTAAATGAGTATGCCTGGAGGGCCAGATGGGTGGGATTTGCACTTTTGGGATTACGCCATTGATTAAATTGTGGCAGGCAAACTCAATCTAGTGCAGCTGAAGTATTTGAAAGAAAGCCAATACTATTTGAACCCAGTTCTGGGTTAGTAGCATCCAACTATTCCCAAGGATCTAATGGAGCTTTCCTGAGGAACTCTTTCCTGCCCAGACACCCTGAGGCTGTGTCCCAACTGAAAACCCCATTACCTATAAAGTGCACTAATTTTGACCGACGTTGACACTACGAACGTGCACTACGAACAGAATAGTGTGCTGGTTGGGATGCAAGCACCTTTCAGTCGCAGGTTGACATTTGTTGTCCTGAATCCTGCCCTGGGGGCAGATGGGGAAGCTGCAAAGTCAGATTTGGTCATATTGTAAAAAATGTATGCAAACAAAAAAATATATTTTTGGTCTTAATTTAAGATTAGGATTAGGCATTATGGTCAGCAATGTGATTAAGGTTAGGATGAGATTTAAAATCATTTTGTGACTTTGTGGCTGTGCCAGTTTGTGGCCAAGAGTTGCCTACAGGTCAAGATTCATGACAATGCATGCCAACCTGGCCGTCAGGCACCCACCTACTTGTCAGTACCATCCCCTCAACTCAGCATGATGAGGCAGACAGACATGGTTAAACTCCTCAACCCAGCATGATGAGGCAGTCAGACATGGTTAAACTCCTCAACCCAGCATGATGGGGCAGACAGACATGGTTAAACTCCTCAACCCAGCATGATGGGGCAGACAGACATGGTTAAACTCCTCAACCCAGCATGATGGGGCAGACAGACATGGTTAAACTCCTCAACCCAGCATGATGAGGCCGACAGACATGGTTAAACTCCTCAACCCAGCATGATGAGGCCGACAAACATGGTTAAACTCCTCAACCCAGCATGATGGGGCAGACAGACATGGTTAAACTCCTCAACCCAGCATGATGAGGCAGACAGACATGGTTAAACTCCTCAACCCAGCATGATGAGGCAGACAGACATGGTTAAACTCCTCTCCCTTGCGTGATGGGGGTAGACCCCATGTGCTTGTCTTGAAAACACCCCTTATAAGCACATG
>NC_092173.1:41760885-41880885 GCF_045791955.1 Oncorhynchus clarkii lewisi | reverse complement strand
GTATTGTCTCCCAGCTGCCTGATGGTAAAGTGGAGGGTATTTAAAAGGTATTGTCTCCCAGCTGCCTGATGGTAAAGTGGAGGGTATTTAAAAGCTATTGTCTCCCAGCTGCCTGATGGTAAAGTGGAGGGTATTTAAAAGGTATTGTCTCCCAGCTGCCTGATGGTAAAGTGGAGGGTATTTAAAAGGTATTGTCTCCCAGCTGCCTGATGGTAAAGTGGAGGGTATTTAAAAGGTATTGTCTCCCAGCTGCCTGATGGTAAAGTGGAGGGTATTTAAAAGCTATTGTCTCCCAGCTGCCTGATGGTAAAGTGGAGGCTATTTAAAGGTATTGTCTCCCAGCTGCCTGATGGTGAAGTGGAGGGTATTTAAAAGGTATTGTCTCCCAGCTGCCTGATGGTAAAGTGGAGGGTATTTAAAAGGTATTGTCTCCCAGCTGCCTGATGGTAAAGTGGAGGGTATTTAAAAGGTATTGTCTCCCAGCTGCCTGATGGTAAAGTGGAGGCTATTTAAAGGTATTGTCTCCCAGCTGCCTGATGGTGAAGTGGAGGGTATTTAAAAGGTATTGTCTCCCAGCTGCCTGATGGTAAAGTGTAGGGTATTTAAAAGGTATTGTCTCCCAGCTGCCTGATGGTAAAGTGGAGGGTATTTAAAAGGTATTGTCTCCCAGCTGCCAGCTGCCTGATGGTAAAGTGGAGGGTATTTAAAAGGTATTGTCTCCCAGCTGCCTGATGGTAAAGTGGAGGCTATTTAAAAGGTATTTTCTCCCAGCTGCCTGATGGTAAAGTGGAGGGTATTTAAAAGGGCAGGAGGACTGCAGAATCAATTAACACTTTGACAATATAGACAAGAAAAATACAATAATTTGTGTGTTATTAGTTTAAGCAGACTATGGTTGTCTATTGTTGTGACTTAGATAAAGATCAGATCAAATTTGATGACCGATTTATGCAGAAATCTTACTTTTTACTTTTTCTTTCCACTGTATAAGAGAGAGAGAAACGGACAGACAGAGAGAGACGGGCGGACAGAGGGATGGACGGACAGAGAGACAGAGAGAGAGAGAGAGAGAGAGAGAGACAAAGAGAGACGGACGGACAGAGGGATGGACGGACAGAGAGACAGAGAGACCGAGAGAGAGGGACAGAGAGACAGAGAGCAAGGGACAGAGAGACAGAGACAGAGAGACAGAGAGCAAGGGACAGAGAGACAAAGAGAGACAGAGAGAGAGACAGAAAGAGAGGGAGAGATGGAGAAACAGAGACGAGAGAGAGAGAGGGAGAGAGAGAGAGAGAGACGGAGAAACAGAGAAACAGAAAGAGAGATGACAGACTGAGAGACAGAGACAAGAGACAGAGAGAGAGAGAGAGAGAGAGAGAGGGAGACAGAGAGAGAGAGAGAGAGAGAGAGAGAGAGAGAGAGAGAGAGAGAGAGAGAGAGGGAGACAGAGAGATGGCGAGAGAGAGGAGGAGAGAGTTACCACTACCAATGTAAAGTGTTGACTGTTGACTGCAGGGATGATGTGATGTCTGTTGTGTTGTGATGAAGAACCATCTTTAGTCATGCATTCTGGCATTGTGTAGAGTGTTTGTGTGTGTACATGCCAAGGTCAGTAGGGGTAATGAGTTGCCATAGCAACAGAAGAAAAAAAAACACTGGGCACAAGCCGGTTGAATCGACGTTGTTTCAACGTAATTTGTCAACGTATTGTGACACGGAATCTACGTGGAAAATAAACGAAAGTCATCAACTGTCTACAACTGTTGTTTTGAGGGTGTTATTTCAACCACAGTATAATGTCATCATGGTAACCAATTTTAAACATGGACAAACCTTGTATAAAATACGTTGAATTTCTAGCTTTGAAACAACGTCAGATCTTCAACGTTATATCCGCTATCAAAAAACAACAACAATAGGCCGGGCAGCATCTCCTACTGGAGAATTGATTTATTTACAGCTATCCCTTGGTCTACCATCCAGGGTTTTAACCAAGCCCAGCTTAGCCTTGATATTTATCCCTGACAACTACCATTGTGTTATTGTGAGAAGGATTCTTGAGAGATCTCTCGATTCACTGTTGCTGTCAACGTCATTCCAAAGGATAGGTTTTAACAAAGCAAATTAAATGTAACCATACTCTAGAAGTTATACAGTATATCATCAATTATATTATTTCTGCGTATATAATATTTGCGTCTGTCACGCCCTGACCATAGAGAGCCATTGTTTCTAGGGGGTGATCTAGTATATCTAGTATATCTATGTCTATGTTGTGTTCTAGTTTCTTTTTCTATATTGGTGATTTTGTATGATTCCCAATTAGAGGCAGCTGGTAATCATTGTCTCTAATTGGGGATCATATTTAAGTAGTTATTTTTCCCACCTGTGTTTGTGGGATCTTGTTTAAGTGTAGTTGCCTGTGAGCACTTCATTGTCTTCACGTTTCGTTTATTCTTGATTGTTTTTGTGCGTTTCAGTTAATAAACATGTGGAAACCAGATCACGCTGCATCTTGGTCCGGTAATTCTTACGACAAACGTGACGTTGTCATCAACAGTTATTGTTTGAGTTCAACCCAGGGTTCATCTAAAAATAGGACAGTACATATAGACCTAGGGATTCAAGCTTTGGTTGATTTCAAATGTTGTTTTCAAGTTAATAATTAATATGTTAGATTCACGTCTCAACCTAAAATCTAAGTTAAAGAATTGGACTAAATCATATCAAAGTTTAAATGCATTTAAAGTTTGACTTAATTTGATTTTGTCACGTTCTACAACTTAGATTTTTTTGGTTGAGATGGAGATGTGAATCCAACAGAAATGATACATGTATAGACACACTGGATATGAAATTGTGTTTGTTTGTCAACGCAACCAAATATTAACATTTGAAGATGAATGTTAGGAGGACTGGTTGTTAGGAGGACTGGTTGTTAGGAGGACTGGATGTTAGGAGGACTGGTTGTTAGAAGGACTGGTTGTTAGGAGGACTGGATGTTAGGAGGACTGGTTGTTAGGAGGACTGGATGTTAGGAGGACTGGTTGTTAGAAGGACTGGTTGTTAGGAGGACTGGATGTTAGGAGGACTGGATGTTAGGAGGACTGGTTGTTAGGAGGACTGGCTGTTAGGAGGACTGGTTGTTAGGAGGACTGGTTGTTAGGAGGACTGGTTGTTAGGAGGACTGGTTGTGAGGAGGACTGGTTGTTAGGAGGACTGGATGTTAGGAGGACTGGATGTTAGGAGGACTGGTTGTTAGGAGGACTGGATGTTAGGAGGACTGGTTGTTAGGAGGACTGGATGTTAGGAGGACTGGCTGTTAGGAGGACTGGTTGTTAGGAGGACTGGTTGTTAGGAGGACTGGTTGTTAGGAGGACTGGTTGTGAGGAGGACTGGTTGTTAGGAGGACTGGATGTTAGGAGGACTGGATGTTAGGAGGACTGGTTGTTAGGAGGACTGGATGTTAGGAGGACTGGTTGTTAGGAGGACTGGTTGTTAGGAGGACTGGTTGTTAGGAGGACTGGTTGTTAGGAGGACTGGTTGTTAGGAGGACTGGTTGTGAGGAGGACTGGTTGTTAGGACGACTGGTTGTGAGGAGGACTGGTTGTTAGGAGGACTGGATGTTCAACATATTGTCGCTGTCGGATGAAAAGCTTATCTCCAAAATGTCCCGATTTTACCATTAACAATCTTACAAATCTTCTGATTCTATTTTGAATACATTTTTTTGGTCCTACCGTCATGCAAAGTTCAGCGTACGTTGAAAGGAGCAGCACGAAGCAGCAGTGCTAGTCTGATATTTCAATTCACCACTTTAACAAAAAATATATATATTTCACCTTTATTTAACCAGGCAGGCCAGTTGAGAACAAGTTCTCATTTACAACTGCGACCTGGCCAAGATAAAGCAAAGTAGGCCGACACATACAACAACACAGAGTTACACATAAACAACGTACAGTCAATAACACAATAGAAAAATCTATGTACAGTGTGTGCAAATGTAGAAGATCAGGGAGGTAAGGAAATAAATAGGCCCTAGAGGCTAAATAATTACAACTTAGCCATAACACTGAAGTGAAAGATGTGCAGATGAGGATGTGCAAGTAGAGATACTGGGGTGCAAAATAGCAAGAGGATAAATAACAATATGGGGATGAGGTAGCTGGGTGGGCTATTTACAGATGGGCTGTGTACAGGTACAGTGATCGGTAAGCTGCTCTGACAGCTCACCACACCACAATCTACATACAATTTAGCAACATTGTGGACCATTGTGAAGCTGCTAGATGAGACAAGTTAACTTTATATGTGTCCCAAATGGTTCATTCCCCCTATAACCATACACTACCTTTCCCCCTATAACCACACACTACCTTTCCCCCTTATAACCACACACTACCTTTCCCCCCCTATAACCATACACTACCTTTCCCCCTATAACCACAAACACATCTCCAAACGGTCCCAATACAGGTTGTCCCAGTACAGGTTGTCCCAGGACAGGTTGTCGTAGTGCAGGTTGTCCCAGTGCAGGTTGTCCCAGTGCAGGTTGTCCCAGTGCAGGTTGTCCCAGTGCAGGTTGTCCCAGTACAGGTTGTCCCAGTGCAGGTTGTCCCAGTGCAGGTTGTCCCAGTACAGGTTGTCCCAGTGCAGGTTGTCCCAGTGCAGGTTGTCCCAGTACAGGTTGTCCCAGTACAGGTTGTCCCAGTGCAGGTTGTCCCAGTGCAGGTTGTCCCAGTACAGGTTGTCCCAGTGCAGGTTGTCCCAGTGCAGGTTGTCCCAGTACAGGTTGTCCCAGTACAGGTTGTCCCAGTGCAGGTTGTCCCAGTGCAGGTTGTCCCAGTACAGGTTGTCCCAGTGCAGGTTGTCCCAGTGCAGGTTGTCCCAGTGCAGGTTGTCCCAGTGCAGGTGCAGGTTTCTGTGTTTGTGTGTCCATGACCCATAATACAGTATGTTTGGCTAATATCCAAAGACCTGAGGCTGCCGTGTGAGCTGGCTGGAATGCAGACACCCACCCTCGTGCTCACACACACACACACACACACACGCACACACACGCACACACACACGCACACACACACACGCACACACACACACGCACGCACACACACACATACGCATGCGCACGCGCACGCACACACACGCGCACACGCACACACACACGCACGCACACACACACACTGCACCGACTCCATGAACCTCACGCCTCTTCAACAGAGCTCAGCTTTATCCCATAGTATTGAATTAATCAACAGTATAGAAAATACATGTTAAAACCCATTCAATTAGAAAGACGAGCACATATCTGAATTATTAACAGGAGAAACATTGTACTACACATGTCTTGCCCTCAAGCTAACTATGCAGTGTATAAAACACGGAGCTGTTTTCCCCAGAGCTGTATCTACAGTGTGAGTGTGTCAGTGGAGGCTGCTGAGGGGAGGACGGCTCTCAATACCGGCTGGAACGGGCACGAATTCAACGGCATCAAACCACGTGTTCGATGTATTTGATACCATTTCCCATATTTCGCTCCAGACATTACCACGAGCCCCCGTCCTCCCCAATTAAGGTGCCAAAACCCTCCTGTGGTGTGTGTGTGTGTGTGTGTGTGTCTGTGTCTCTGTGTGTGAGGGTGACTGCCAGCACTATGCTATAAAGCAGCTGGAGGCAGAACAGAACAGATCCTTGGCAAAGGGGGGTTGGATTTATCTTGGAGGACAAACAGCATCAAACTCTCACTAAATAAAGTCCACTTAGGAAAGGTCCTGAGAATCAGCATGTGGCCTCGATGGAAACAGTTTCCGCTTACTGTCTACCGTCTATGTGCCACATTAAAATTAGTCCCTTAGAAGCACCCCTTCACAGGGTGCAAGTCTTTGAAATGGAATGTAGGCACGGGAAGATAGGCTTGTGTCCCACATGGCCCCCTGTTCCCTATGTAGTGCACTAGGTAGTGTAGCTTGTACCGTATGGTCCCTGGTAAAAAAAAGTATAGCGTGCCATTTGGGACAAAACACATTTCGAACGAGCCCTCCCTTCACAAGGAGCAAGCCTTTAAAACGGGAGAAAGACACTGTGGGAAACAGGAAACAGGAAACAGAAACATTAGTCAGAGGGTTAATTTTAAACCACATACTGACAATCTGATTAAGCATTGTTCATATTATAATTGTGTTGCAATATTGTAATTTCTCTCCACTCATTTTCTGTTAAACTATTGGTGTTCCAGCTGCATGTCCATATTATATTATAGATCATATTATAGATCATATTATAATTATAGATCATATTATAGTTATAGATCAGATTATAGTTATAGATCATATTATAATTATAGATCATATTATAGTTATAGATCAGATTATAGTTATAGATCAGATTATAGTTATAGATCAGATTATAGTTATAGATCAGATTATAGTTATAGATCATATTATAGATCATATTATAGATCAGATTATAGATCATTTTATAGATCAGATTATAGTTATAGATCAGATTATAGATCATATTATAGATCATATTATAGATCATATTATAGATCATATTATAGATCAGATTATAGTTATAGATCAGATTATAGTTATAGATCAGATTATAGTTATAGATCAGATTATAGTTATAGATCATATTATAATTATAGATCAGATTACAGTTATAGATCAGATTATAGTTATAGATCATATTATAGATCAGATTATAGATCATATTATAGATCATATTATAGATCATATTATAGATCAGATTATAGTTATAGATCAAAATATAGATCATATTATAGATCAGATTATAGATCATATTATAGATCATATTATAGATCAGATTATAGTTATAGATCAGATTATAGTTATAGATCAGATTATAGTTATAGTTCTAGATCATATTATAGATCAGATTATAGTTATAGATCAGATTATAGTTATAGATCAGATTATAGTTATAGTTCTAGATCATATTATAGTTATAGATCATATTATAGATCATATTATAGTTATAGATCATATTATAGTTATAGATCAGATTATAGTTATAGATCATATTATAGTTATAGATCAGATTATAGTTATAGATCAGATTATAGATCATATTATAGATCATATTATAGTTATAGATCATATTATAGATCATATTATAGATCATATTATAGTTATAGATCAGATTATAGATCATATTATAGATCATATTATAGTTATAGATCATATTATAGATCATATTAGAGATCATATTATAGTTATAGATCATATTATAGATCATATTATAGTTATAGATCATATTATAGTTATAGATCATATTATAGTTCTAGATCATATTATAGTTCTATATCATATTATAGTTATAGATCATATTATAGTTATAGATCATATTATAGTTCTAGATCATATTATAGTTCTAGATCATATTATAGTTCTAGATCATATTATAGATCATATTATAGTTATAGATCATATTATAGATCATATTATAGTTATAGATCAGATTATAGTTATAGATCATATTATAGATCATATTATAGATCAAATTATAGATCAAATTATAGATCATATTATAGATCAAATTATAGATCATATTATAGATCATATTATAGATCAAATTATAGATCATATTATAGATCAAATTATAGATCATATTATAGTAATAGATAATTTTAGTGTATAGATCATATTATAATTATAGATCATATTATAGTTATAGACATTATTATAGATCATATTATAATTATAGATAATTTTATAGTTATAGATAATATAATAGTTATAGATCATATTATAGTATTAGATCATATTATAAATCATATTATAATTATAGATCATAATATAGTTATAGATAATTTTATAATTATGGATCATATTATAGTTATAGATCATATTATAGTTATAGATAATTGTATAGTGTATAGATCATATTATAGTGTATAGATCATAATATAGTTATAGACATTATTATAGATCATATTATGGTGTATAGATCATAATATAGTTATAGATCACATTGTAGTTAAAGACATTATTATAGATCATATTATAGTTATAGATAATTGTATAGTGTATAGATCATAATATAATTATAGACACTATTATAGATCATATTATAATTATATATGATCTATCTGAAATGTCTTGAGTCAATAAGTATTCAACCCCTTGTTATGGCAATCCTAAATAAGTTAAACTTAATTAATTAATTAACAAGTCACATAATAAGTTGCATGGGCTCACTCTGTGTGCAATAATAGTGTTTATCATGTGTATGCATGTGTCTGTGCCTATGTTTGTGTTGCTTCACAGTCCCCGCTGTTCCATAAGGTCTATTTAATCTGTTTTTTTAAATCAAATTTTACTGCTTGCATGTGTTACTTGATGTGGAATAGAGTTCCATGTAGGCATGGCTCTATGTAGTACTGTGGAATAGAGTTCCATGTAGTCATGGCTCTATGTAGTACTGTGGAATAGAGTTCCATGTAGTCATGGCTCTATGTAGTACTGTGGAATAGAGTTCCATCTAGTCATGTCTCTATGTAGTACTGTGTGCCTCCCGTAGTCTGTTCTGGACTTGGGGACTGTGAAGAGACCTCTGGTGGCATGTCTTGTGGGGTAGAGATTGACATGCATATGATTAATGTTTGCTCTCTGTGTACATATATGGGCCAGCCGTTCTGCCCGGTTCTGAGCCAATTGCAATTTCCTAAGTCCCTCTTTGTGGCACCTGACCACAAGATTGAACAGTAGTCCAGGTGCGACAAAACTAGAATCTGTAGTACCTGCCTTGTTGATAGTGTTGTTAAGAAGGTAGGAACTAGGGCCTGTAGGACCTGCCTTGTTGATAGTGCTGTTAAGAAGGTAGGAACTAGGGCCTGTAGGATCTGCCTTGTTGATAGTGTTGTTAAGAAAGTAGAGCAGCGCTTTATTATGGACAGACTCCTCCCCATCTTAGCTACTGTTGTATCAATATGTTTTGACCATGACAGTTTACAATCCAAGGTTACTCCAAGCTGTTTAGTCACCTCACCGTGCTCAATTTCCACATTATTTATTACAAAATTTAGTTGAGGTTTAGGGTTTAGTGAGTGATTCGTCCCAAATACATTGCTTTTAGTTTTTGAAATATTTAGGACTAACTTATTCCTTGCCACCCATTCTGAAAATAACTGCAGCTCTTTGTTAATTGTTGCAGTCATTTCAGTCGCTGTAGTAGCTGACGTTTATAGTGTTGAGTCATCCGCATACATAGACAAACTGGCTTTACTCAAAGCATGTCATTAGTGAAAGATTGAAAAAAGTAAGGAGCCTAGACAGCTGCCCTGGGGAATTCCTGACTCTACCTGGATTATGTTAGAGAGGCTTCCATTAAAAGAACACCTTCTGTGTTCTGTTAGACAGGTAACTCTTTATCCACAATATAGCAGGGGATTTAAAGCTATAACCCATATGTTTTTCCAGCAGCAGACTATGATCGATAATGTTAAAAGCCACACTGAAGTCTAACAAAACAGTGCCCACAATCTTTTTATCATCAATTTCTCTCAGCCAATCATCAGTCATTTGTGTAAGTGCTGTGCTTGTTGAATTTCCTTCTTTATAAGCGTGCTGAATGCCAGTTGTCAATTTGTTTACTGTAAAATAGCAATGTATCTGGTCAAACACAATTTTTTTACAAAACTTTACAAGGGGTTGGTAACAGTATGATTGGTTGGCTACTTGAGCCAGTAAAGGGGGCTTTACTATTCTTGGGTAGCGGAATGACTTTTGCTTCTCTCCATGCCTGAGGACACACACTTTCTAGTAGGCTTAAATTGAAGATGTGGCAAATAGGAGTGGTAATATCGTCCGCTATTATCCTCAGTCATTTTCCACCCAAGTTGTTAGACCCCAGTGGCTTGTCAATGTTGATAGACAATAATATTTTTTTTCCCCTCTTCCACACTTACTTTATGGAATTCAAAATTACAATTCCTGTCTTTCATAATTTGGTCAGATATACTTGGAAGTGTAGTGTCAGCGTCTGTTGCTGGCATGTCATGCCTACGTTTTCTAATCTTACCAATTAAAAAATAATAAATTAAAGTAGTCCACTACAGAGGACATTTAATAACATCCTGTTGTCCACTACAGAGGACATGTAATAACATCCTGTTGTCCACTACAGAGGACATTTAATAACATCCTGTTGTCCACTACAGAGGACATTTAATAACATCCTGATGTCCACTACAGAGGACATTTATAAACAAGCTCTCACGATTACACACACTTACCATAAAATGTGCTAATTGTGATGGTATTTGTGGTGGTAGCCATTTGAAGAACCAAAAATAAACAACTATCAAGGTGACACCCCCACACACATGATATCGTTGAAATGTTGAATGTCCTGTTAAAGGTACAACGGGACCTAACACAGCGGCACGCAATGGCCTTTAGAGACACGGTCCAAAAACACATTTTCTTTTAGAGAGGTGAAACATAAATAGCAGGGGTCTCAGGAATATATAGCAGTATGTGTTATATGATAAGATCATAAACGTCAGGTATTGACTTTAGAGAGGGAGAGAGAGCGAGAGAGAGAGAGAGGGAGAGGGAGAGCTAGGTCCCAAGGTGCCCTTGCTCTGAACCTCACTCTGCTAGGCAATGTTCCAAATCAACCCCTAGACACTCCTGTAGATCTGAAATGACTGGATTAAGTTTAAAGACTACAGCAAAGAGTCCCCCCAGCCTAAACCTATACAAATTAAACGTATTGAAATGTTCTGAATGTCGCAGATACAAATATAGTAAATATAGCTGAATCACCCTCTACCAAACACATTTACATCTGCTACGATCAATCCCCCTCTACACAATACATTTACATCTGCTACGATCAATCCCCCTCTACACAATACATTTACATCTGCTACGATCAATCCCCCTCTACTAAACACATTTACATCTGCTACGATCAATCCCCCTCTACACAACACATTTACATCTGCTACGATCAATCCCCCTCTACACAATACATGTACATCTGCTACGATCAATCCCCCTCTACTAAACACATTTACATCTGCTACGATCAATCTGACTTATTCCTTTCTCATAATAATTATGTCTTTACCTGGTTCTAACAGAGACCATTTGGTTGTAAATCTGGGTATATGACGATGTCTTCTCAACCAAAAAATTCCAAATATTGACCAGTGTTTCTCCCCCTAGAATCCCAGAGGCCTAGACCTCCCCACCTCGACTCCCTCTGTTCCACAGTACTGGGTATGTGCAGCTCTATGGTACCAGCTAAACCAGACCAGACCTCCCCACCTCGACTCCCTCTGTTCCACAGTACTGGGTATGTGCAGCTCTATGGTACCAGCTAAACCAGACCAGACCTCCCCACCTCGACTCCCTCTGTTCCACAGTACTGGGTATGTGCAGCTCTATGGTACCAGCTAAACCAGACCAGACCTCCCCACCTCGACTCCCTCTGTTCCACAGTACTGGGTATGTGCAGCTCTATGGTACCAGCTAAACCAGACCAGACCTCCCCACCTCGACTCCCTCTGTTCCACAGTACTGGGTATGTGCAGCTCTATGGTACCAGCTAAACCAGACCAGACCTCCCCACCTCGACTCCCTCTGTTCCACAGTACTGGGTATGTGCAGCTCTATGGTACCAGCTAAGCCAGACCAGACCTCCCCACCTCGACTCCCTCTGTTCCACAGTACTGGGTATGTGCAGCTCTATGGTACCAGCTAAACCAGACCAGACCTCCCCACCTCGACTCCCTCTGTTCCACAGTACTGGGTATGTGCAGCTCTATGGTACCAGCTAAACCAGACCAGACCTCCCCACCTCGACTCCTTCTGTTCCACAGTACTGGGTATGTGCAGCTCTATGGTACCAGCTAAACCAGACCAGACCTCCCCACCTCGACTCCCTCTGTTCCACAGTACTGGGTATGTGCAGCTCTATGGTACCAGCTAAACCAGACCAGACCTCCCCACCTCGACTCCCTCTGTTCCACAGTACTGGGTATGTGCAGCTTTATGGTACTAGCTAAACCAAACCAGACTACACTATACCGGAATACACCAGAATAGACCACACTAGAGCAGACTACACTAGACCAGACATGACTAGACCACACTAGAGCAGACTACACTAGACTAGACCCAGACTAAACTAGGCCAGATAAAACCAGACCAGACCACACTAGACTAGACCAGATCACATTAGACCAGACTACAATAGACCACACTAGAGCAGACTACACTATACCACACTAGACTAAACCAGACCAGACCAGACCCAGACTAGATTTATAGAGACATTACAGATTACACCATAATTTTTTTATTGACAACACTATTGTTTAAAAAAGAATTGACAACACAATTTGTTTTTTATTGACAACAGTGAGTGAACAATTACTCCATAATGCCTGGCTGTATTCACCAGCATTAACCACCAGGCTATTAGATGGCTGAGGAGAGAAAGGCATCCAAGAGCATGTAACAGGCTGGTTATTTATGATAACGGTTTTGTAAAATCAGAGCAGCTCTCTGCTGCCACCTGGTGTTTAATGTATAATAATTTGTAACAGCCTAAACACAGTATTGTATATAAACTCTGGGTAAAAAACAAACACAATCCAAAGGTTCTACAGTCTGAACCTTAGGTAATGATCTAAATTGGTATTACAAACTGTGTAGTTTGAGTCCTGCATGCTGATTGGCTGACAGCCGTGGTATATCAGACCATATACCACGGGTATGAAAAAACATGTATTTTTATTGCTTTAATTACGTTGGTAACCAGTTTATAACAGCAATAAGGCACATCGGGGGTGCGTTGCGGTTTTGCCTAAGAACAGCCCTTAGCCGTGGTATATTGGCCATATACCACACCCCCTCGTGCCTTATTGCTTAAATATACCACAGGTATGACGCAAAACTACTTGTTTACTGTTCTGTGTATGCTGGTAACCAGTTTATAAGTGCAATAAGACACCTCAGGGTTTGTGGTATATGGCTAATATACCACGGCAGATGTATGCAGGCACTCTGCGTTGCGTCGTGCATAAGAACAGACGTTAGCTGTGGTATATTAGCCATATACCACACCCCCTTGGGCCGTATTGCTTAAATATATACTATTTAGTGATGCTAATAAAAGATAGAGCCCTATAGGCCCTGTTCAAGAGTAGTGCACCATATCGGGAATAGTATGTAATTTGGGATGGAACCTGGGGTGTGTGCAACTGTTGCAGGAGAGACACAAAAGGCACGTCCAGAAATGGACAATAAAGATCGAATTGACATTATTGTACAGACCAGGCAGGGCTACCAAGTGCAGCAGGAGAATAAAAACAACGCCCCCCCCCCCCCCCCTTGGGAAAGAGGAAACAACATTTCTGTAACACTGGGACATATTCATCAAAGGTTTATGTGAGCAGAACATCAGACCTACTAAAGACATGGTGGTTCATGGATTAGTCTACTTCCTCCTTTGAACTGTAGTTAAGTGAGAGAACTTCATAAATAATATTTTATAATATCATTTAAAAAAATAAAATGGAAAAGCAGTCATTAGATACAAATTCATACAACCGACATAATAGAAAAGGAAGACATGGACAAACAAACGAATAATATTCACATAATACCTTGACCTTTATGTATTAATACAACAGTTCACTGTGTCTCGACTCTTTCCCAAGATTCTCAGGTTTTCTTGAGAAACCCCGGTAAGGAAGATTCCCGTAATCATAAATGAAGAAGCAGGAAATCAGAAATCTTCTAAACAGGATTTCTGGAAAAAACAGGGAATTTTTGTGAACGATTCCAAAAATGCAACCGTAACCCCACTAACCCCCACGAACCCCACAAACCCCCACGGACCCCCACGAACCCCACAAACCCCCACGAACCCCACAAACCCCCACGGACCCCACTAACCCCCACTAACCTCCACGAACCCCCACTAACCTCCACGAACCCCCCCTAACCCCCACAACCCCCCCCGAACACCCACTAACCCCCCCTAACCCCCCCGAACCCCCCCTGTGTCTATCCATCAATCACCAACAGGTACAGCTGACGCCGGCCGCTAGTATTAGAATCACAGTCAGGGCGACCAGGAGTCCCAGAGCCACAATGGACGCCGTGACGGCCCAGATGTAGGTGCCCTTGGAGAAGTCAACCAGTGGGGTCCTCATGGCCAGCCTGACCCTGCGAGCCTTCTGGTGGTTCTGGGGTGGATACCGCGGCATGTTGACCCGCTCCATGCCCAGGGACTTGACCAGACACGCCCGATGGTGGCTGAACTGGTCAAAGCTGTGTTTCCCATGATACCTGCCTGTTCCACTCTGACCTGTGGGGGGGGGGGGGGGGGGGGGGGGCAGTAAGGGTTAGAAACATTAAACGTTATGACGTTCATGCAGCGTTTCCCAGGCCTTCCAGAAATCTTAGTGGGAAGATTCCCCAAAATCATGAAGGAAGGAGCTGGAAATCCGGAATCCTCCAACCAGGATTTTGGAAAAAACCTGGGACATTTGGGAAAGTTATTGGAATTTTAGTCGAAAATCAGCGATGCACAATGTTAGTTAGTGTATGTTGCTTTCCATTCCAGCAAACCTCTTCTATGTGACATTATATGTGAAAGCAGTTTTGGTCGTTATAGATCTTGATCAGTGCTTTAACAAGAGGTAAACAAATCAAAGCTGAATTACAACTTGGCTGTCTGACTAGAATTAAATTATAGATTAAAATGGAAGATTAAAGTCCGTGACTCATCGTCATTACAGAGGATTGTGGGGTGGAAAGCCAAAACCACAAACAGCAGTCAAGAGTTTGGCACCAACAAGGTGTTTAGTCACAGAGACAGACACACAAAGCCAATAGACAATATTCTAAAGCCAAGGAAACCAGACACAGGGACATGTCTTTTGTTGAATGTACACTATCGTTAAACAGTTTGGGGCCACTTGGTAATGTCCTGTTTTTGAAAGAAAAGCACAGTTTCTGTCCATTAAAATAATGTCAAATTGATTCGAAATACGGTGTAGACATTGTTAATGTTGTAAATGACTATTGTAGCTTAAAACGGCAGATTTTTTATGGAATATCTACATAGGTGTACAGAGGCCCATTATCAGCAACCATCACTCCTGCATTCCAATGGCACGTTGTGTTAGCTAATCCAAATGTATCATTTTAAAAGGCTAATTGATTATTAGAAAACTATTTTGCAGTTATGATAGCACAGCTGAAAACTGTTGTGCTGATTAAAGAAGCAATAAAACTGGCCTTCATTCATCTAGTTGAGTATCTGGAGCATCAACATTTGTGGGTTCGATTATAGACTCAAAATGGCCAGAAACAAAGACCTTTCTTCTGAAACTCGTCAGTCTATCCTTGTTCTGAGAAATGAAGGCTATTCCATTTGAGAAATTGCCAAGAAACGGAAGATCTCGTACAACGCTGTGTACTACTCCCTTCACAGAACAGCGTACACCGTCTCTAACCAGAATAGAAAGAGGAGTGGGAGGCCGTGCACAACTGAGCAAGAGGGCAAGTATATTAGTGTCTAGTGTGAGAAATAGATGCCTCACAAGTCCTCAACTGGCAGCTTCATTAAATAGTACCCACAAAACACCAGTCTCAACGTCAACAGTAAAGAGGCGACTCCGGGATGCTTGAGTTGCAAAGAAAAAGCCATATCTCAGATTGGCCAATAAAAAGAAAATATTAAAATGGGCAAAATAACTCAGACACTGGACAGAGGAAGATGCTGGCCTTCTAGGCAGAGTTCCTCTGTCCAGTGTCTGTGTTCTTTTTGCCCATCTGAATCTCAGTTGTGCAGCGGGGCCTCCCACTCCTCTTTCTATTCTGGTTAGAGACGGTGTACGCTGTTCTGTGAAGGAAGTAGTACACAGCGTTGTACGAGATCTTCAGTTTCTTGGCAATTTCTCGCATAGAATAGCCTTCATTTCTTAGAAGAAAGGTCTTTGTTTCTGGCCATTTTGAGCCTGTAATTGAACCCACAAATGTTGATGCTCCAGATACTCAACTAGTCTAAAGAAGGACAGTTTTATTGCTTCTTTAATCAGAACAACAGTTTTCAGCTGTGCTAACATAATTGCAAAAGGGTTTTCTAATAATCAATTAGCCTTTTAAAATGATAAACTTGGATTAGTTAACACAACGTGCCATTGGAACACAGGAGTGATGGTTGCTGATCATGGTCCTCTGTACACCTATGTAGAAATTCCATCAAAATATCTGCCGTTTCCAGCTACAATAGTAATTTACAACATTAACATTAATGTCTACATTGCATTTCTGATCAATTTGACGTTACTTTAATGGACATAAAATGTGCTTTTCTTTCAAAAACAAGGACATTTCTAAGTGACCCCAAACTGTCGAACGTTAGTGTACGTCGGCCAATACAGGTACAGACTGGCTAGCGCCAGATTTGCCAGACCCTCCAACAGGTGCAGTTCAGGCCACCAGCAATTAGCAGGATGGCAGTCAAGGTGACCAAGAGACCGAAAGCAAAGACGGTGGCCGTCACGGCCCAGATGTAGGTTTTCCTAGAGAAGTCGACCTGTGGGGTCCTCATGGCCAGCCTGACCCTGTGAGCCTTCTGGTGGTTCTGGGGTGGGAACCACACCATGTTGACCTCCTCCATGCCCAGGGACTTGACCAGACACGCCCGATGGTGGCTGAACTGGTCAAAGGTGTGTTTCCCATGATACCTGCCTGTTCCACTCTGACCTGTGGGGTTCAGAGGTCACAGGGCTAGGGTCAAATGAGGGGGGTGGGGGGTCAGGGGTTCATGTGACTTGTTGTTAAGGATTAGACGTTAGCTGCATGACGCTCTAGCAGTATTTCTCCGACTCAGTCCCAAGGACGTGCTACTCTCCAACTCAAGCTACCCTCCGACTCAGTCCCAAGGATCTGCTACTCTCCAACTCAAGCTACCCCCCGACTCAGTCCCAAGGACGTGCTACTCTCCGGCTCAGGCTACCCTCCGACTCAGTCCCAAGGACGTGCTACCCTCCGGCTCAGGCTACCCTCCGACTCAGTCCCAAGGACGTGCTACTCTCCAACTCAAGCTACCCTCCGACTCAGTCCCAAGGATCTTCTACTCTCCAACTCAAGCTACCCCCCGACTCAGTCCCAAGGACGTGCTACTCTCCAACTCAGGCTACCCAAGGACGTGCCAAGGACGTGCTACTCTCCAACTCTCCAACTCAGTCCCAAGGACGTGCTACCCTCCGACTCACGCTACCCTCCGACTCACGCTTCCCTTCCGACTTGCGCTACCCTCCAACTCAGTCCTAAGGATCCGCTACCCTCCAACTCAGGCAACCCTCCGACTCAGTCCAAAGGATGCGCTGCCCTCCGACTAAGGCTACCCTCCAACTCAGGCTACCCTCCGACTCAGGCTACCCTCCGACTCAGGCTACCCTCCGACTCAGTCCCAAGGATGCGCTGCCCTCCGACTCAGGCTACCCGCAAAATCAGTCCCGAGGACGCACTACGTTTGTCGCTTGCAAATTTTCTCTGACCTCTGTGGCCGATATGTAGGTAAAGTCAGTA
The DNA here is from genome assembly GCF_045791955.1 of Oncorhynchus clarkii lewisi. Taxonomy (NCBI): domain Eukaryota; kingdom Metazoa; phylum Chordata; class Actinopteri; order Salmoniformes; family Salmonidae; genus Oncorhynchus; species Oncorhynchus clarkii. Next base: position 41,863,294 of record NC_092173.1, on the reverse strand, counting down.
AGTTACTTACAGTAGAAGTTTTGCCAAGGCTTGACTAGCAGGTGTTGGTCCTGGACAAATGTGTGGTATTGTTGGAATGAGGTTCTGTTACCATAGGCAACAAGTTAGTGGGGGCATTGGGGCAAAGGGTGAATTTAGACTCAGTCTGTCTGTCTACCGCAGGCAAGCTACCATTGGACTGCCGTAGGCATGACTATTGTAGTGGCAAACTGTGGTTGGGCCCGGAAGTGGCTGCCATCAGTTAACCAGCATCGACCCAATACCGGCTAGCTTGCCAACCTAGGTCTCTGGCTAGGCAACATCCCAAAGACTTGGCGTACGTGTAAAGTATCATAGAACAGTTCTTACCTACACCCCCGAAGGGCAGAGAGTTGAGAGTGTAGTGCATCATAACGTCGTTGACTGTCACCCCGCCACTGGTAGTCTCAGCCAGCATTCGCTTTATCACCTTATGGACAGAGACGGAGAGAGGGATGTCTTTTATCAGCCCCCCCATATGTAAATACATACTGTACATACCAATATAAGTACAAATGTTGTTGCCGCAGTAACAGCTCACCTTCTTACAGTATAATCACATTTCACCAAGAGCTCACCTAAATGTGACCCATGCCCAATCCCAAATCAACCCCGAAACCCACTTGTGGAGATCTGAGTCAATCTCTCAATCTCTCCACCGTGTGAAGTTTCACCATGTCTCCTTACTAATTCATTTATATAACATCTCCAGATGAGCGTAAGGTCCCAGGGATTGATTTGGGATTCAGCCTTACTCCATAGCTTGCTCACTAGCTCCCTCCAGACCTTCTTGTTGGAGGAGAAGACGTAGAGCGCCAGGGGCTTCTCTCTCTCGTTGATGAAGTGGATGGCGTCATCTATGTCGCTGACGGTCACTATGGGCAACAGAGGGCCGAAGATCTCCTCCTGCATCAGCCTAGCATGGGGGGGCACGTCCTTCACCACCGTGGGGGCTGAGGGGTCAGAGGTCAGGGTTTTTGGCCAACCAAGCATAGTTCCCAAGTGTTTCAGAAATTCAAGTTGGAGGATTTCCAACTGCAACATTTCCGGAACTTTCCCAAAGTCCTCGGTATTCCAGAAATACCCAGTTGGAGAAATACCAAGCTGGAGAAATCCCCAGTTGGAGAAATCCCCAGTTGGAGAAATCCCAGTTGGAGAAATACCAAGCTGGAGAAATCCCCAGTTGGAGAAATCCCCAGTTGGAGAAATCCCAGTTGGAGAAATACCAAGCTGGAGAAAACCCCAGTTGGAGAAATCCCAGTTGGAGAAATCCCAGTTGGAGAAATCCCAGTTGGAGAAATCCCAAGCTGGAGAAATCCCCAGTTGGAGAAAACTCAGTTGGAGAAATCCCAAGCTGGAGAAATCCCCAGTCGGAGAAATACCAGTTGGATAATGCCAATTGGTCAATTCTTAGTTGGAGGATTGCCAGTTGGGATATTCCTGGAATCAAGAGGGAATAAGCAGGGAGGCAATCCTTCAACTGGGAATCCTTCAACTGGGAATTCTTCAACTGGGAGTCCTTCAACTGGGAATTCTTCAACTGGGAATCCCTCAACTGGGAATCCTTCAACTGGGAATCCTTCAACTGGGAATCCTTCAACTGGGAATCCTTCAACTGGGAATCCTTCAACTGGGATATCTGGAAAACCGTGGAACTTTGGGAAATGTCCCTGGCATGTTGGAACGCGAGGTCAAATACACTACTATTACAACCCAAGTCAACTACAAATGTATCACCAAACATCTGTGAGCCCTATCAGTCTGCATACCAATGTAGCGCTGTGATGAGTCACTCTGGCCCCCTAGCGCCGCTGTGTAGCCATCCAGTAGAGCCATTACGCGGTTGAAGTGGCGCTGGTTGATGATGCGGCCATAGTCAGGGGAGGATTTGGGGTCGGGCCCATAGAACTCCTTGGATTAAGGAAAACAATCTTTGTATTATTTTGGGGTTCTTCAACCTGGGGTCCATGCGGAAGTACTGCAAGGGGTCAGCACATTTATTTAAATACTTTTACGCGGATTTGGTTTGGTTATAATTTTTGTATAAATATTGCTAGAAACAAAAGAATAAACACATTTTCAATTACATACCTAAAAGTAGAAAAGCAGAAAATGTCTTCTTTCAAGTCAACTCCTTATTATAAGCAAATTACACTCACTGGAGTATCTGACATAGGCTTTGAAAAAGCACCTGCGAGTATCAGTCCCAGCAGCTATCCGGCCCAGCAGCTATCAGTCCCAGCAGCTATCACACCCAGCAGCTATCAGTCCCAGCAGCTATCAGTCCCAGCAGCTATCAGACCCAGCAGCTATCAGTCCCAGCAGCTATCAGTCCCAGCAGCTATCAGTCCCAGCAGCTATCAGACCCAGCAGCTATCAGTCCCAGCAGCTATCAGACCCAGCAGCTATCAGACCCAGCAGCTATCAGTCCCAGCAGCTATCAGTCCCAGCAGCTATCAGTCCCAGCAGCTATCAATCCCAGCAGCTATCAGACCCAGCAGCTATCAGACCCAGCAGCTATCAGTCCCAGCAGCTATCAGTCCCAGCAGCTATCAGTCCCAGCAGCTATCAGTCCCAGCAGCTATCAGACCCAGCAGCTATCAGACCCAGCAGCTATCAGTCCCAGCAGCTATCAGTCCCAGCAGCTATCAGTCCCAGCAGCTATCAGTCCCAGCAGCTATCAGTCCCAGCAGCTATCAGACCCAGCAGCTATCAGTCCCAGCAGCTATCAGTCCCAGCAGCTATCAGTCCCAGCAGCTATCAGACCCAGCAGCTATCACACCCAGCAGCTATCAGTCCCAGCAGCTATCAGTCCCAGCAGCTATCAGTCCCAGCAGCTATCAGTCCCAGCAGTTATCAGTCTCAGCAGCTATCAGTCCCAGGAGCTATCAGTCCCAGCAGCTATCAGTCCCAGCAGCTATCAATTATGTGACGTTTTTGTTCCTTTTGGTCTACGGCATTTTTTGGGGTGGGCAATTTGTGCACACATTTTTTTTTTCTTGAGGCAAGTCGAAGTTTGGTAGCCGTTCATTAACAGTAACACTCCTAGTAGGAGTAGGAACATGAAGCGTCTGTTGTCATTCAACAAGAGACGACTAGTGTTCATTCACATTCTTTCAATTGAGAAATACTAGGACCTCCTTGGCAGAAACGTCAAAATGAATGACAGATTCCTTGATACGTCTTAAATTCATTTGGACTATTTTGAGGAAGTCTTTTCTTGCTATGTTGTTGCTACGGTGGCTCAACAGGGACAAACAACAGATATTGCCGTTTTTTTCCTTGTTTTTTCAAACGAAGGTCTTTAAGGAGTATGCAAGCACACACGGTCGCTTTGATTGGCCGAGTTCTGCTAGGAGCAAACTGAACCCATGTATGCAGAAGCCGTTACTGAAGTTGAAGGCCGACCAGGGTACTGCAGGCTGCCATTAGCAATTAAATTATCCTTATAACTTGTGTGTGGGTTATTTTAAAATAAATTGGTTCAAGAACATACATCTGGTGTATTAGAAGCAATTATTGGTACCATGATTGTCTTCTAAACATTTTTCATTACACGAACATTGACTACGAAGATATACATTTTTCCATTTACTATAATGGGGAATCCTGTTTTCTGCAAACAATGCCTCCAGTACCGTGGTCGACAGTGAACTTCCATGGCTTCAATGTGAGTCCTTCTCCGCCGGTAGAGATAAATGAAAAGATAGAGGGGGGAGTCCTTCTCCCCCGGTAGAGATAAAAGGAAAGATAGAGGGGGGAGTCGTTCTCCCCCGGTAGAGATAAATGAAAAGATAGAGGGGGGAGTCCTTCTCCCCCGGTAGAGATAAATGAAAAGATAGAGGGGGCAGTCGTTCTCCCCTGGTAGAGATAAATGAAAAGATAGAGGGGGCAGTCGTTCTCCCCCGGTAGAGATAAATGAAAAGATAGAGGGGGGAGTCCTTCTCCCCCGGTAGAGATAAATGAAAAGATAGAGGGGGCTGTCCTTCTCCCCTGGTAGAGATAAATGAAAAGATAGAGAGAGGGATAGAGAGAGAGGCATAGATGAAGAGAGAGAGGGATAGAGAGAACTGTAGATGAAGAGAGAGAGTCGGGGATAGGAAGAGAAAGAGGGGTATAGATATATGTAGAGAGAGATAGATATAGAGAAAGGAATATAGATAGATGGAGAGAGAGATATACAGTGCATTCAGAAAGTATTCAGACCCCTTGACCTTTTCCACATTTTGTTACATTACAGCCTTATTCTAAAATGGCATAAATATATATTTTTTGCTCATCAATCTACATACAATACCCCATGATGACATCACAATACCCCATAATGACATCACAATACCCCCTAGTGACAAAAACAGGTTTTTAGAAATGTTTGCAAATGTATTTTTTTTTAAAAGAAGGAAATATCACATTTACATAAATATTCAGACCCTCAGTACTTTGTTGAAGCACCTTTGGTAATGATTACAGCCTCAAGTCTTCTTGGGTATGACGCTACAAGCTTTCCACACCTGTATTTGGGGAGTTTCTCCAATTCTTCTCTGCAGATCTTCTCAAGCTCTGTCAGGTTGGATGGGGAGCATCGCTGCACAGCTATTTTCAGGTCTCTCCAGAGATGTTCGATTGGGTTCAAGTCCGGGCTCTGGCTGGGCTACTCAAGGACATTCAGAGACTTGTCCCGAAGCCACTCCTGTATTGTCTTGGCTGTGTGCTTAGGGTGGTTGTCCTGTTGAAAGGTGAACCTTCACCCCAATCTGAGGTCCTGAGCGCTCTGGAGCGGGTTTTCATAGAGGATCTCTCCGTTCATCTTTCCCTCAATCCTGACTAGTCTCCCAGTCCCTGCTTCTGAAAAACATCCCCACGGCATGATGCTGCCACCACCACGCTTCACCATAGGGATGGTGCCATGTTTCTTCCAGACGTGATGTTTGGCATTCAGGACAAAGAGTTCGATCTTGGTTTCATCAGACCAGATAATCTTGTTTCTCATGGTCAGAGTCTTTAGGTACCTTTTGGCAAACTGCAAGTGGGCTGTCATGTGCCTTTTACTGAGGAGTGGTTTCCATCTAGCCACTCCAGCAAAAAAGCCTGATTGGTGGAGTGCTGCAGAGATGGTTGTCCTTCTGGAAGGTTCTCCCATCTCCATAGAGGAACTCTGGTGCTCTGTCAGAGTGACCATCGGGTTCTTGGTCGCCTCCCTGACCAAGGCCGTTCTCCCCCGACTGCTCAGTTTGGCCGGGCGGCCAGATCTAGGAAGAGTCTTGGTGCTTCCAAACTTCTTCCATTTAAGAATGATGGAGAACACTGTGTTCTTGGAGACCTTCAATGCTGCAGACATTTTTTGGTACCCTTCCCCAGATCTGTGCCTTGACACAATCAATACAATTCTTTCAACCTCATGGCTTGTTTTTTGCTCTGACACGCACTTTCAACTGTGGGACCTTATATAGACAAGTGTGTGCCTTTCCAAATCATGTCCAATCAACTGAATTTACCACAGGTGGACTCCAATCAAACTGTAGAAACATCAAGTATAATTTTTGAGACTCATAGCAAGGGTCTGAATACTTACAGTACCAGTCAAAAATTTGGACACACCTACTCATTCAAGGGTTTTTCTTTATTTTTACTATTTTCTACATTGTAGAATAATGATGAGGACATCAAAAATATGAAATAACACATGGAATCATGTAGTAAAAAAATCAAAATATATTTTAGATTCTTTAAAGTAGCCACCCTTTGATGACAGGTCACCAGGTGTTCATGTTTTGTTGATTTATTAAGTAAATGTTTTCACTCCCTGAACTTGCTTACCGACTCTCAGCATACATCTTTACACTTGACATTCTCTCAACCAGCTTCATGAGGAAGTCACCTGGAATGCATTTTGATTAACAGGTGTGCCTTGTTAAAAGTTAATTTGTGGAATTTATTTCTTCTTAATGCGTTTGAGCCAATCAGTTGTGACAAGGTAGACGTGGTATACAGAAGATAGCCCTATTTGGTAAAAGACCAAGTCCATATTATGGCAAGAACAGCTCAAATAAGCAAAGAGAAATGACAGTTCATCATTACGTTAAGACATGAAGGTCAGTCCACCTGGAAATTTTCAAGAACTTTGAAAGTTTCTTCAAGTGCAGTCGCAAAAACTATCAAGCGCTACGATGAAACTGGCTCTCATGAGGACCACCACAGGAAAGGAAGATCCAGAGATACCTCTACTGCAGAGCATAAGTTCATTAGAGTTACCAGCCTCAGAAATTGCAGCCCAAATAAATGCTTCACAGAGTTCAAGTAACAGACACATCTCAACATCAACTGTTCAGAGGAGACTGCATGAATCAAGTCTTCATGGTCGAATTGCTTCAAAGAAACCACTACCAAAGGACACCAATAAGAAGAAGATACTTACTTGGGCCAAGAAACACGAGCAATGGACATTAGACCGGGGGAAATCTGTCCCTTGGTCTGATGAGTCCAAATTTGAGATTTTTGGTTCCAACTGCCATGTCTCTCTGAGATGCAGAGTAGATGAACGGATGATCTCCGCATGTGTGGTTCCCACCATGAATCATGGAGGAGGTGGTGTGATGGTGTGTAGGTGCTTTGCTGGTGACACTGTTGATGATTTATTTAGAATTTCAGGCACACCTAACCAGCATGGCTACCACAGCATTCTGCAGCGATACAGCGATACGCCATCCCATAAGGTTTGCACTTATTGGGACTATAATTTTTTTTCAACAGGACAATGACCCAAAACACACCTCCAGGCTGTGTAAGGGCTATTTGACCAATAAGGAGAGTGATGGCGTGCTGCATCAGATGAGCTGGCCTCCACAATCACCCGACCTCAACCCAATTGAGATGGTTTGGGATGAATTGGACCGCAGAGTGAAGGAAAAGCAGCAAAAAAGTGCCCAGCATAAGTGGGAACGCCTCCAAGACTGTTGGAAAAGCATTCCAGGTGAAGCTGGTGGAGAGAATGCCAAGAGTGTGCAAAGGCAAAGGGTGGCTACTTTGAAAAATCTAAAATGTTAAATATATTTTGATTTGTTTAACACTTTTTTGGTTACTACATGACTTCATATGTGTTATTTCATAGTTTTGATGTCTTCACTATTATTATACAATGTAGAAAATAGTTCAAATAAAGAAAAACTCTTGAATGAGTAGGTGTCCAAACTTTTGAGTGGTACTGTATGTAAATAGGGTATTTATAAATTACATTTTTAATACATTATGGTGTATTGTGTGTAGATTGATCTGGAAACATTTTTATTTAATCTATTTTAAAATAAGGCTGTGACGTAATAGTTAGGATCACCACTTTATTTTAAGAATGTGAAATGTCAGAATAATAGCAGAGAGAATGATTTATTTCAGCATTGATTTCTTTCATCACATTCCCAGTGGGTCAGAAGTTTACATAAACTCAATTAGTATTTGGTAGCATTTGCTTAAAATTGTTTAACTTGGGTCAAACTTTTCAGGTAGCCTTCCACAAGCTTCCCAAAATAAGTTGGGTAAATTCTGGCCCATTCCTCCTGACAGAGCTGGTGTAACTGAGTCAGGTTTGTAGGCCTCCTTGCTCGCACACGCTTTTTCAGTTCTGCCCACAAATTGTCTATAGGATTGAGGTCAGTGCTTTGTGTGATGGCCACTCCAATACCTTGACTTTGTTGTCCTTAAGCCATTTTGCCACAACTTTAGAAGTATGCTTGGGGTCATTGTGCATTTGGAAGACCCATTTGTGACCAAGCTTTAACTTTCTGACTGATGTCTTGAGATGTTGCTTCAATATATCCACATAATTTTCCTACCTCATGATGCCATCTATTTTGTGAAGTGCACCAGTCCCTCCTGCAGCAAAGCACCCCCACAACATGATGCTGCCACCCCCGTGCTTCACGGTTGGGATGGTGTTCTTAGGCATGCAAGCCTCCCCCTTTTTCCTCCAAACATAACGATGGTCATTATGGTCAAACAGTTCTATTTTTGTTTCATCAGACCAGAGGACATTTCTCCAAAAAGTACGATCTTTGTCCCCATAGTCTGTCTTTTTTTATGGCGGTTTTGGAGCAGTGGCTTCTTCCTTGTTGAGCGACCTTTCAGGTTATGTTGATATAGGACTCGTTTTACTGTGGATATAGATACTTTTGTACCTATTTCTTCCAACATCTTCACAAGGTCCTTTGCTGTTGTTCTGGGATTGATTTGCACTTTTCGCACCAAAGTACATTCATCTCTAGGAGACAGAATGCGTCTCCTTCCTGAGCGGTATGACGGCTGCGTGGTCCCATGGTGTTTATACTTGCGTACTATTGTTTGTACAGATGAACGTGGTACCTTCAGGTGTTTGGAAATTGCTCCCAAGGATGAAGCAGACATGTCGAGGTCTACTAAAGAAGCTTCTAAAGCCATGACATCATTTCCTGGAATTTTCCAAGCTGTTTAAAGGCACAGTGAACTTAGTGTATCTAAACTTCTGACCCACTGGAATTGTGATACAGTGAATTATAAGTGAAATAATCTCTGTAAACAATTGTTGGAAGTCCTAAACGACTTGCCAAAACTATAGTTTATTAACAAGAACTGTGTGGAGTGGTTGAAAAACTAGTTTTAATGACCCCAACCTAAGTGTATCTAAACTTCAGACTTCAACTATATATATATATATAGAGAGAGAGAGAGAGAGGGCGCGCTATGGAAATAGATAGAGGATAGAGATATAGATAGAGGGATAGAGATATAGATAGAGGGGTAGAGATATAGATAGAGGGATAGAGATATAGATAGAGGGATAGAGATATAGATAGAGGGGTAGAGATATAGATAGAGGGATAGAGATATAGATAGAGGGATAGAGATATAGATAGAGGGGTAGAGATATAGATAGAGGGATAGAGATATAGATAGAGGGGTAGAGATATAGATAGAGGGATAGAGATATAGATAGAGGGGTAGAGATATAGATAGAGGGATAGAGATATAGATAGAGGGGTAGAGATATAGATAGAGGGATAGAGATATAGATAGAGGGGTAGAGATATAGATAGAGGGGTAGAGATATAGATAGAGGGGTAGAGATAGAGGGATATATATAGAGGGGTAGAGATATAGATAGAGGGGTAGAGATAGAGGGATATAGATATAGATAGAGGGGTAGAGATATAGGTAGAGGGGTAGAGATACAGATAGAGGGATAGCGATATAGATAGAGGGGTAGAGATATAGATAGAGGGATAGAGATATAGATAGAGGGATAGAGATATAGATAGAGGGGTAGAGATATAGATAGAGGGATAGAGATATAGATAGAGGGATAGAGATATAGATAGAGGGATAGAGATATAGATAGAGGGATAGAGATAGAGAAATATATAGATAGAGGGGTAGAGATATAGATAGAGGGATAGAGATAGAGAAATATATTGATAGAGAGAGGGATGAAGATCGAAAGAGGGATAAATATATAGATATCCCTTTAGTGGTGTGGGGGCTGTGCTTTGGCAAAGTGGGTGGGGTTATATCCTGCCTGTTTGGCCCTGTCCAGGGGTATCATCGGATGGGGCCACAGTGTCTCCTGACCCCTTCTGTCTCAGCCTCCAGTATTTATGCTGCAGTAGTTTATGTGTCGGGGGGCTAGGGTCAGTCTGTTATATCTGGAGTATTTCTCCTGTCTTATCCGGTGTCCTGTGTGAATTTAAGTATGCTCTCTCTAATTCTCTCTTTCTCTCTTTCTCTCGGAGGACCTGAGCCCTAGGACCATGCCTCAGGACTACCTGGCATGATGACTCCTTGCTGTCCCCAGTCCACCTGGCCGTGCTGCTGCTCCAGTTTCAACTGTTCTGCCTGTGGCTATGGAACCTGTTCACCGGATGTGCTACCTGTCCCAGACCTGCTGTTTTCAACTTTCTAGAGACAGCAGGAGTGGTAGAGACACTCTCAATGATCGGCTACGAAAAGCCAACTGACATTTACTCCTATTTCTGACTTGTTGCACCCTCGGCAACTACTGTGATTATTATTATTTGACCATGCTGGTAATTTATGAACATTTGAACATCTTGGCCATGTTCTGTTATATTCTCCACCCGGCACAGCCAGAAGAGGACTGGCCACCTCTCATAGCCTGGTTCCTCTCTAGGTTTCCTCCTAGGTTCTGGCCTTTCTAGGGAGGTTTTCCTAGCCACCGTGCTTCTACACCTGCATTTCTTGCTGTTTGGGGTTTTAGGCTGGGTTTCTGTACAGCGCTTTGATATATCAGCTGATGTACGAAGGGCTATATAAATACATTTGATTAGAATTTGATTTAGATAGAGAGAGGGATGACGATCGAGATAGGGATAGAGAGAGATAGATTAAGTACGAGACCAGTAGTGTCTGCCGGATGCCCTCCACCACTCTGTTCTGGAGGCTGGGTTCACACAGGATGTAGTCTGGGGCGATGCACGTCTGACCACAGTTCACAAACTTCCCCCAGGTGATACGCCTGTGGTGGACAAAATCACAGAGATAAAGTAGATAACTTGAAAATGTTTCCTTTTCGATGCTTCTGATGCTTCAGCCTTGGGGCAGAGAGCTAAGCATGTATATTAGAATTACGTCAAACGACTCCTAAACCCTGCGCCTCCCAATTGTAATCTTTGTGGTCAATCTTTGTGTAATTCATTTTTTTCCAAAGACAATCATGGTACCAATAATTGCTTCTAATACACCAGATGTTCTTGAACTGATTAATCTGGTGTATTAGAAGTAAATATTGGTACAATGATTGCCTTCTAAGCATTTTTAATTACACAAAGATTGCCATTTTCCCATTCACTACAGTGGGGGTCATTCACTACAGTGGGGGTCATTCACTACAATGGGGGTCATTCACTACAATGGGGGTCATTCACTACAGTGGGGGTCATTCACTACAATGGGGGTCATTCACTTCAATGGGGGTCATTCACTTCAATGGGGGTCATTCACTACAATGGGGGTCATTGCAGATCATGATTTCTGTAAACAATGCCTGCAGTACCGTGGTCGGCAATGAACTGCCATGTCTTCAATCTTTCTAAATGCTTTTAAAAGTCACCAGTAAACCACTGCAAAAAACATTAGCCAAGGTAAAGTATAACGGAGTGATATTGTAGCGTATAAACCAATAGCGCCATTGACTCTGATCTTTTCAGCGGCTAAAACTGCTATGCTAGCTAGAAAAAATGTGATAAAGCTAAAATTCCCTATTGGAGTGCTAACGGGCTAAAGCTAAAATTCCCTATCGGAGTGCTAACGGCTAAAGCTAAAATTCCCTATCGGAGTGCTAACGGGCTAAAGCTAAAATTCCCTATCGGAGTGCTAACGGCTAAAGCTAAAATTCCCTATCGGAGTGCTAACGGCTAAAGTTCAAATTCCCTATTGGAGTGCTAACGGCTAAAGTTCAAATTCCCTATCGGAATGCTAACGGCTAAAGCTAAAATTCCCTATCGGAGTGCTAACGGCTAAAGTTAAAATTCCCTATCGGAGTGCTAACGGCTAAAGTTAAAATTCCCTATTGGAGTGCTAACGGCTAAAGCTAAAATTCCCTATCGGAGTGCTAACGGCTAAAGCTAGCTCTATTGTATGAAGTTACTGACCGGCACGCAACTCTGAGGTCGACGTCCTTATCGATGTAACAGGGGCTCTTCCCCCCCAGCTCCAGGGTCACAGGGGTGAGGTGTCGGGCTGCGGCCTCCATCACCAGTTTACCCACAGTGCTGTTCCCTGTGTAGAAGATGTGGTCGAAACGCTGACGCAGCAACTCCTGGGTCTCTGAGACACCCCCACACACTACAGGGTACAGCTCCTGGAAAGACCCAGGAAAATAAGGATTTCAGTTAATTTAGCCAATACGTTTTGAAAATTGCACAGATGCCCCTGTCACTTTCCATTGATTGTTAGCTAGAAGCGGCTAAAGTTAGCTGAAGCTAAAGTGGCTGTTAAAATATAGAAAACCAAACTGTGGATTACAGTTCTCCCTGGCACATAGACTACTTTCATTACGAGGAACCATCTAACATAAAGTTGTAAAATCCTGAACTTCCCCTTTAAAAAGGACAGTTACACAGAACCAACGTTTGTCAGATGCTTGTTCATATACTGTCCCTCACAGGTGGTTCAGAGTGATGTGTACTATTCCTTTAAGAATGCTGGGCGGCGAGCCAGCCGTTGGACAGTTACTCAAGACAGCAGTATGTATCTGTAGCTAGTATGTATGATTGGCATGACAACAATAGAAGACTTGTCTATAGCACATACAGTATGAGGTGAGGCTAACACATTGGAACTAAATCACTGATTTCCAAATATTGGTTGACAGTCACGGTAATCACAGTAGTTTTCCAGTAACTTCAGCTCAGATATCTCTACATTTATATTCTTATACAATGAGAGACAAGGGGGAATAGACTAGGTACCTGGTCCAGATATCGTGGGAGCAGAGCTTTGAGGAGACTAGCTGAGTATTCACTCAGCTCAGATGGCTTCACCACAGCGGCATTGCCTAGAGAGAGCGAGAGAGAGAGAGAGAGAGAGAGAGAGACAGAGAGAAGAGAGAGAGAGAATTTTTATTGTTTATTTCACTTTATATATTCACTTTATATATTATCTACCTCACTTGCTTTGGCAATGTTAACACATGTTTCCCATGCCAATAAAGCCCTTGAATTGAATTGAATTGAGAAAGAGAGAGAGAGAGAGAGAGAGAGAGAAACAGAGTGACAGAAACAGAGAGGGAGAAACAGAGAGGGAGAAACACAGAGAGAGAGAGAGTTATGAGAAGATGAGCTCCTGCATTTTTCAGCATGTTAAAAAAAAAAGAGATAGATTTAGAGTTAGATAAAGTTAGTTTTTTTTGTCAGGAACAGGATGCCACCCTCTACAACATAACCTTCACTCCAAATCAAAACTCAAAACCTACAACCTGATTTTGGACGGAATTATGGAATTAACTGGAAGGTTTACAACTACCAAAGATTATTATTCCCAAGATATACAGCACCTGAAAACGCCATCCAACCTCAAACTGATTGAGTAATGTTTGGTCTGAAGCTATATTTTATTTCCAAAAGCCAAGAAGAACAATACATTACAATGACATATTTTACTTTATAAGGACTGAATGCTAAATTAAGGCTGCCAAGCATGATACAACTTCAATTAGCACTGACGTGTCAAGTGAGAGGTGTCAACGCCCTTCAGCCCAACAATGGCAGGAGGATCCAACAGTCTACTCCACCCAAATGGAGAGGTGCCCTTCAGCCCAACAACGGCAGGAGAATCCAACAGTCTACTCCACCCAAATGGAGAGGTGCCCTTCAGCCCAACAACGGCAGGAGGATCCAACAGTCTACTCCACCCAAATGGAGAGGTGCCCTTCAGCCCAACAACGGCAGGAGAATCCAACAGTCTACTCCACCCAAATGCAGAGGCCTTTGAAGCTGCCTCCCGCTGTTCAGAGGGAAATACAATACAGTACCCTGTGTATGTAAAGGCAAGAAAAGATTACAAAATTAACCTCCTTATGGAAAATCAAGAGAGGCTTTTTGCTGACTAAAATAAAAATGGGAACAACTTAATCTTCCACACAGACCATCCCCTGTTAGTGTTATATTAACCAGACCATCCCCTGGCACAGTGCTATATTAACCAGACCATCCCCTGGCACAGTGCTATATTAACACAGACCATCCCCTGGTACAGTGCTATATTAACCAGACCATCCCCTGTTAGTGTTATATTAACCAGACCATCCCCTGGTACAGTGCTATATTAACACAGACCATCCCCTGGTACAGTGCTATATTAACCAGACCATCCCCTGGCACAGTGCTATATTAACCAGACCATCCCCTGGCACAGTGCTATATTAACCAGACCATCCCCTGTTAGTGTTATATTAACCAGACCATCCCCTGTTAGTGTTATATTAACCAGACCATCCCCTGGTACAGTGCTATATTAACACAGACCATCCCCTGGTACAGTGCTATATTAACCAGACCATCCCCTGGCACAGTGTTATATTAACCAGACCATCCCCTGGTACAGTGCTATATTAACCAGACCATCCCCTGGTACAGTGCTATATTAACCAGACCATCCCCTGTTAGTGCTATATTAACCAGACCATCCCCTGGTACAGTGCTATATTAACCAGACCATCCCCTGGCACAGTGTTATATTAACCAGACCATCCCCTGGTACAGTGCTATATTAACCAGACCATCCCCTGGCACAGTGCTATATTAACCAAACCATCCCCTGTTAGTGTTATATTAACCAGACCATCATCTGGTACAGTGCTATATTAACCAGACCATCCCCTGGCACAGTGTTATATTAACCAGACCATCCCCTGGTACAGTGCTATATTAATCAGACCATCCCCTGGTACAGTGCTATATTAACCAGACCATCCCCTGTTAGTGCTATATTAACCAGACCATCCCCTGGTACAGTGCTATATTAACCAGACCATCCCCTGGCACAGTGTTATATTAACCAGACCATCCCCTGGTAGAGTGCTATATTAACCAGACCATCCCCTGTTAGTGCTATATTAACCAGACCATCCCCTGGCACAGTGCTATATTAACCAGACCATCCCCTGGCACAGTGTAATATTAACCAGACCATCCCCTGGTACAGTGCTATATTAACCAGACCATCCCCTGGTACAGTGCTATATTAACCAGACCATCCCCTGTTAGTGCTATATTAACCAGACCATCCCCTGGTACAGTGCTATATTAACCAGACCATCCCCTGGCACAGTGCTATATTAACCAGACCATCCCCTGGTACAGTGCTATATTAACCAGACCATCCCCTGGCACAGTGCTATATTAACCAGACCATCCCCTGTTAGTGTTATATTAACCAGACCATCATCTGGTACAGTGCTATATTAACCAGACCATCCCCTGGCACAGTGTTATATTAACCAGACCATCCCCTGGTACAGTGCTATATTAATCAGACCATCCCCTGGTACAGTGCTATATTAACCAGACCATCCCCTGTTAGTGCTATATTAACCAGACCATCCCCTGGTACAGTGCTATATTAACCAGACCATCCCCTGGCACAGTGTTATATTAACCAGACCATCCCCTGGTACAGTGCTATATTAACCAGACCATCCCCTGTTAGTGCTATATTAATCAGACCATCCCCTGGCACAGTGCTATATTAACCAGACCATCCCCTGTTAGTGCTATATTAACCAGACCATCCCCTGGTACAGTGCTATATTAACCAGACCATCCCCTGGTACAGTGTTATATTAACCAGACCATCCCCTGGCACAGTGTTATATTAACCAGACCATCCCCTGGCACAGTGCTATATTAACCAGACCATCCCCTGGTACAGTGTTATATTAACCAGACCATCCCCTGGTACAGTGCTATATTAACCAGACCATCCCCTGGCACAGTGCTATATTAACCAGACCATCCCCTGGCACAGTGTTATATTAACCAGACCATCCCCTGACACAGCGCTATATTAACCAGACCATCCCCTGGCACAGTGTTATATTAACCAGACCATCCCCTGGTACAGTGCTATATTAACCAGACCATCCCCTGGTACAGTGTTATATTAACCAGACCATCCCCTGGCACAGTGTTATATTAACCAGACCATCCCCTGGTACAGTGCTATATTAACCAGACCATCCCCTGGCACAGTGCTATATTAACCAGACCATCCCCTGGTACAGTGCAATATTAACCAGACCATCCCCTGGTACAGTGTTATATTAACCAGACCATCCCCTGGTACAGTGCTATATTAACCAGACCATCCCCTGTTAGTGCTATATTAACCAGACCATCCCCTGGTACAGTGCTATATTAACCAGACCATCCCCTGGCACAGTGCTATATTAACCAGACCATCCCCTGTTAGTGTTATATTAACCAGACCATCCCCTGTTAGTGTTATATTAACCAGACCATCCCCTGGTACAGTGCTATATTAACACAGACCATCCCCTGGTACAGTGCTATATTAACCAGACCATCCCCTGGCACAGTGCTATATTAACCAGACCATCCCCTGGCACAGTGCTATATTAACCAGACCATCCCCTGTTAGTGTTATATTAACCAGACCATCCCCTGGTACAGTGCTATATTAACCAGACCATCCCCTGGCACAGTGTTATATTAACCAGACCATCCCCTGGCACAGTGCTATATTAACCAGACCATCCCCTGGCATGACACAGTGCTATATTAACCAGACCATCCCCTGGCATGACACAGTGCTATATTAACCAGACCATCCCCTGACACAGTGCTATATTAACCAGACCATCCCCTGGTACAGTGCTATATTAACCAGACCATCCCCTGGCTGTGTTATATTAACCAGACCATCCCCTGTTAGTGTTATATTAACCAGACCATCCCCTGGTACAGTGCTATATTAACACAGACCATCCCCTGGTACAGTGCTATATTAACCAGACCATCCCCTGGCACAGTGCTATATTAACCAGACCATCCCCTGGCACAGTGCTATATTAACCAGACCATCCCCTGTTAGTGTTATATTAACCAGACCATCCCCTGGTACAGTGCTATATTAACCAGACCATCCCCTGGCACAGTGTTATATTAACCAGACCATCCCCTGGCACAGTGCTATATTAACCAGACCATCCCCTGGCATGACACAGTGCTATATTAACCAGACCATCCCCTGGCATGACACAGTGCTATATTAACCAGACCATCCCCTGACACAGTGCTATATTAACCAGACCATCCCCTGGTACAGTGCTATATTAACCAGACCATCCCCTGGCATGACACAGTGCTATATTAACCAGACCATCCCCTGGCACAGTGCTATATTAACCAGACCATCCCCTGGCATGACACAGTGCTATATTAACCAGACCATCCCCTGGCATGACACAGTGCTATATTAACCAGACCATCCCCTGGCATGACACAATGCTATATTAACCAGACCATCCCCTGGCACAGTGCTATATTAACCAGACCATCCCCTGGTACAGTGTTATATTAACCAGACCATCCCCTGGTACAGTGCTATATTAACCAGACCATCCCCTGTTAGTGCTATATTAACCAGACCATCCCCTGGTACAGTGCTATATTAACCAGACCATCCCCTGGTACAGTGCTATATTAACCAGACCATCCCCTGGCACAGTGCTATATTAACCAGACCATCCCCTGTTAGTGTTATATTAACCAGACCATCCCCTGTTAGTGTTATATTAACCAGACCATCCCCTGGTACAGTGCTATATTAACACAGACCATCCCCTGGTACAGTGCTATATTAACCAGACCATCCCCTGGCACAGTGCTATATTAACCAGACCATCCCCTGGCACAGTGCTATATTAACCAGACCATCCCCTGTTAGTGTTATATTAACCAGACCATCCCCTGGTACAGTGCTATATTAACCAGACCATCCCCTGGCACAGTGTTATATTAACCAGACCATCCCCTGGTACAGTGCTATATTAATCAGACCATCCCCTGGTACAGTGCTATATTAACCAGACCATCCCCTGTTAGTGCTATATTAACCAGACCATCCCCTGGTACAGTGCTATATTAACCAGACCATCCCCTGGCACAGTGCTATATTAACCAGACCATCCCCTGTTAGTGCTATATTAACCAGACCATCCCCTGGTACAGTGCTATATTAACCAGACCATCCCCTGGCACAGTGCTATATTAACCAGACCATCCCCTGTTAGTGTTATATTAACCAGACCATCCCCTGGTACAGTGCTATATTAACCAGACCATCCCCTGGCACAGTGTTATATTAACCAGACCATCCCCTGGTACAGTGCTATATTAATCAGACCATCCCCTGGTACAGTGCTATATTAACCAGACCATCCCCTGTTAGTGCTATATTAACCAGACCATCCCCTGGTACAGTGCTATATTAACCAGACCATCCCCTGGCACAGTGTTATATTAACCAGACCATCCCCTGGTACAGTGCTATATTAACCAGACCATCCCCTGTTAGTGCTATATTAACCAGACCATCCCCTGGCACAGTGCTATATTAACCAGACCATCCCCTGTTAGTGCTATATTAACCAGACCATCCCCTGGTACAGTGCTATATTAACCAGACCATCCCCTGGTACAGTGTTATATTAACCAGACCATCCCCTGGCACAGTGTTATATTAACCAGACCATCCCCTGGCACAGTGCTATATTAACCAGACCATCCCCTGGTACAGTGTTATATTAACCAGACCATCCCCTGGTACAGTGCTATATTAACCAGACCATCCCCTGGCACAGTGCTATATTAACCAGACCATCCCCTGGTACAGTGCTATATTAACCAGACCATCCCCTGGCACAGTGCTATATTAACCAGACCATCCCCTGGCACAGTGTTATATTAACCAGACCATCCCCTGACACAGCGCTATATTAACCAGACCATCCCCTGGCACAGTGTTATATTAACCAGACCATCCCCTGGCACAGTGCTATATTAACACAAACATCCCCTGGTACAGTGCTATATTAACCAGACCATCCCCTGGCACAGTGTTATATTAACCAGACCATCCCCTGGCACAGTGCTATATTAACCAGACCATCCCCTGGTACAGTGTTATATTAACCAGGCCATCCCCTGGCATGACACAGTGTTATATTAACCAGACCATCCCCTGGTACAGTGTTATATTAACCAGACCATCCCCTGGTACAGTGTTATATTAACCAGACCATCCCCTGGTACAGTGCTATATTAACCAGACCATCCCTGGTACAGTGTTATATTAACCAGACCATCCCCTGGCACAGTGCTATATTAACACAGACCATCCCCTGGTACAGTGCTATATTAACCAGACCATCCCCTGGCACAGTGTTATATTAACCAGACCATCCCCTGGCACAGTGCTATATTAACCAGACCATCCCCTGGTACAGTGTTATATTAACCAGGCCATCCCCTGGCATGACACAGTGTTATATTAACCAGACCATCCCCTGGTACAGTGTTATATTAACCAGACCATCCCCTGGTACAGTGTTATATTAACCAGACCATCCCCTGGTACAGTGCTATATTAACCAGACCATCCCTGGTACAGTGTTATATTAACCAGACCATCCCCTGGCACAGTGCTATATTAACACAGACCATCCCCTGGTACAGTGCTATATTAACCAGACCATCCCCTGGCATGACACAGTGCTATATTAACCAGACCATCCCCTGGCACAGTGCTATATTAACCAGACCATCCCCTGGCATGACACAGTGCTATATTAACCAGACCATCCCCTGGCATGACACAGTGCTATATTAACCAGACCATCCCCTGACACAGTGCTATATTAACCAGACCATCCCCTGGCACAGTGCTATATTAACCAGACCATCCCCTGGCACAGTGCTATATTAACCAGACCATCCCCTGGCACAGTGCTATATTAACCAGACCATCCCCTGGCATGAAACAGTGTTATATTAACCAGACCATCCCCTGGCACAGTGCTATATTAACCAGACCATCCCCTGGCACAGTGCTATATTAACCAGACCATCCCCTGGCACAGTGCTATATTAACCAGACCATCCCCTGGCATGACACAATGCTATATTAACCAGACCATCCCCTGGCACAGTGCTATATTAACCAGACCATCCCCTGGTACAGTGTTATATTAACCAGACCATCCCCTGGTACAGTGCTATATTAACCAGACCATCCCCTGGCACAGTGCTATATTAACCAGACCATCCCCTGGCACAGTGTTATATTAACCAGACCATCCCCTGTTAGTGTTATATTAACCAGACCATCCCCTGGTACAGTGCTATATTAACACAGACCATCCCCTGGTACAGTGCTATATTAACCAGACCATCCCCTGGTACAGTGCTATATTAACCAGACCATCCCCTGGCACAGTGCTATATTAACCAGACCATCCCCTGGTACAGTGCTATATTAACACAGACCATCCCCTGGTACAGTGCTATATTAACCAGACCATCCCCTGGTACAGTGCTATATTAATCAGACCATCCCCTGGTACAGTGCTATATTAACCAGACCATCCCCTGTTAGTGTTATATTAACCAGACCATCCCCTGGTACAGTGCTATATTAACCAGACCATCCCCTGTTAGTGCTATATTAACCAGACCATCCCCTGGTACAGTGCTATATTAACCAGACCATCCCCTGGTACAGTGCTATATTAACCAGACCATCCCCTGTTAGTGCTATATTAACCAGACCATCCCCTGGTACAGTGCTATATTAACCAGACCATCCCCTGTTAGTGCTATATTAACCAGACCATCCCCTGGTACAGTGCTATATTAACCAGACCATCCCCTGGTACAGTGCTATATTAACCAGACCATCCCCTATTAGTGCTATATTAACCAGACCATCCCCTGGTACAGTGCTATATTAACCAGACCATCCCCTGTTAGTGCTATATTAACCAGACCATCCCCTGGTACAGTGCTATATTAACCAGACCATCCCCTGGTACAGTGCTATATTAACCAGACCATCCCCTGTTAGTGTTATATTAACCAGACCATCCCCTGGTACAGTGCTATATTAACCAGACCATCCCCTGGCACAGTGCTATATTAACCAGACCATCCCCTGGTACAGTGCTATATTAACCAGACCATCCCCTGGCACAGTGCTATATTAACCAGACCATCCCCTGGCACAGTGTTATATTAACCAGACCATCCCCTGACACAGCGCTATATTAACCAGACCATCCCCTGGCACAGTGTTATATTAACCAGACCATCCCCTGGCACAGTGCTATATTAACACAAACATCCCCTGGTACAGTGCTATATTAACCAGACCATCCCCTGGCACAGTGTTATATTAACCAGACCATCCCCTGGCACAGTGCTATATTAACCAGACCATCCCCTGGTACAGTGTTATATTAACCAGGCCATCCCCTGGCATGACACAGTGTTATATTAACCAGACCATCCCCTGGTACAGTGTTATATTAACCAGACCATCCCCTGGTACAGTGTTATATTAACCAGACCATCCCCTGGTACAGTGCTATATTAACCAGACCATCCCTGGTACAGTGTTATATTAACCAGACCATCCCCTGGCACAGTGCTATATTAACACAGACCATCCCCTGGTACAGTGCTATATTAACCAGAACATCCCCTGGCACAGTGTTATATTAACCAGACCATCCCCTGGCACAGTGCTATATTAACCAGACCATCCCCTGGTACAGTGTTATATTAACCAGGCCATCCCCTGGCATGACACAGTGTTATATTAACCAGACCATCCCCTGGTACAGTGTTATATTAACCAGACCATCCCCTGGTACAGTGTTATATTAACCAGACCATCCCCTGGTACAGTGCTATATTAACCAGACCATCCCTGGTACAGTGTTATATTAACCAGACCATCCCCTGGCACAGTGCTATATTAACACAGACCATCCCCTGGTACAGTGCTATATTAACCAGACCATCCCCTGGCATGACACAGTGCTATATTAACCAGACCATCCCCTGGCACAGTGCTATATTAACCAGACCATCCCCTGGCATGACACAGTGCTATATTAACCAGACCATCCCCTGGCATGACACAGTGCTATATTAACCAGACCATCCCCTGACACAGTGCTATATTAACCAGACCATCCCCTGGCACAGTGCTATATTAACCAGACCATCCCCTGGCACAGTGCTATATTAACCAGACCATCCCCTGGCATGAAACAGTGTTATATTAACCAGACCATCCCCTGGCACAGTGCTATATTAACCAGACCATCCCCTGGCACAGTGCTATATTAACCAGACCATCCCCTGGCACAGTGCTATATTAACCAGACCATCCCCTGGCATGACACAATGCTATATTAACCAGACCATCCCCTGGCACAGTGCTATATTAACCAGACCATCCCCTGGTACAGTGTTATATTAACCAGACCATCCCCTGGTACAGTGCTATATTAACCAGACCATCCCCTGGCACAGTGCTATATTAACCAGACCATCCCCTGGCACAGTGTTATATTAACCAGACCATCCCCTGTTAGTGTTATATTAACCAGACCATCCCCTGGTACAGTGCTATATTAACACAGACCATCCCCTGGTACAGTGCTATATTAACCAGACCATCCCCTGGTACAGTGCTATATTAACCAGACCATCCCCTGGCACAGTGCTATATTAACCAGACCATCCCCTGGTACAGTGCTATATTAACACAGACCATCCCCTGGTACAGTGCTATATTAACCAGACCATCCCCTGGTACAGTGCTATATTAATCAGACCATCCCCTGGTACAGTGCTATATTAACCAGACCATCCCCTGTTAGTGTTATATTAACCAGACCATCCCCTGGTACAGTGCTATATTAACCAGACCATCCCCTGGTACAGTGCTATATTAACCAGACCATCCCCTGTTAGTGCTATATTAACCAGACCATCCCCTGGTACAGTGCTATATTAACCAGACCATCCCCTGTTAGTGCTATATTAACCAGACCATCCCCTGGCACAGTGTTATATTAACCAGACCATCCCCTGGTACAGTGCTATATTAACCAGACCAGTGCTAATACCAGTGCTATATTAACCAGACCATCCCCTGGCACAGTGCTATATTAACCAGACCATCCCCTGTTAGTGCTATATTAACCAGACCATCCCCTGGTACAGTGCTATATTAACCAGACCATCCCCTGGCACAGTGCTATATTAACCAGACCATCCCCTGTTAGTGTTATATTAACCAGACCATCCCCTGGTACAGTGCTATATTAACCAGACCATCCCCTGGCACAGTGTTATATTAACCAGACCATCCCCTGGTACAGTGCTATATTAATCAGACCATCCCCTGGTACAGTGCTATATTAACCAGACCATCCCCTGTTAGTGCTATATTAACCAGACCATCCCCTGGTACAGTGCTATATTAACCAGACCATCCCCTGGCACAGTGTTATATTAACCAGACCATCCCCTGGTACAGTGCTATATTAACCAGACCATCCCCTGTTAGTGCTATATTAACCAGACCATCCCCTGGCACAGTGCTATATTAACCAGACCATCCCCTGTTAGTGCTATATTAACCAGACCATCCCCTGGTACAGTGCTATATTAACCAGACCATCCCCTGGTACAGTGTTATATTAACCAGACCATCCCCTGGCACAGTGTTATATTAACCAGACCATCCCCTGGCACAGTGCTATATTAACCAGACCATCCCCTGGTACAGTGTTATATTAACCAGACCATCCCCTGGTACAGTGCTATATTAACCAGACCATCCCCTGGCACAGTGCTATATTAACCAGACCATCCCCTGGTACAGTGCTATATTAACCAGACCATCCCCTGGCACAGTGCTATATTAACCAGACCATCCCCTGGCACAGTGTTATATTAACCAGACCATCCCCTGACACAGCGCTATATTAACCAGACCATCCCCTGGCACAGTGTTATATTAACCAGACCATCCCCTGGCACAGTGCTATATTAACACAAACATCCCCTGGTACAGTGCTATATTAACCAGACCATCCCCTGGCACAGTGTTATATTAACCAGACCATCCCCTGGCACAGTGCTATATTAACCAGACCATCCCCTGGTACAGTGTTATATTAACCAGGCCATCCCCTGGCATGACACAGTGTTATATTAACCAGACCATCCCCTGGTACAGTGTTATATTAACCAGACCATCCCCTGGTACAGTGTTATATTAACCAGACCATCCCCTGGTACAGTGCTATATTAACCAGACCATCCCTGGTACAGTGTTATATTAACCAGACCATCCCCTGGCACAGTGCTATATTAACACAGACCATCCCCTGGTACAGTGCTATATTAACCAGACCATCCCCTGGCACAGTGTTATATTAACCAGACCATCCCCTGGCACAGTGCTATATTAACCAGACCATCCCCTGGTACAGTGTTATATTAACCAGGCCATCCCCTGGCATGACACAGTGTTATATTAACCAGACCATCCCCTGGTACAGTGTTATATTAACCAGACCATCCCCTGGTACAGTGTTATATTAACCAGACCATCCCCTGGTACAGTGCTATATTAACCAGACCATCCCTGGTACAGTGTTATATTAACCAGACCATCCCCTGGCACAGTGCTATATTAACACAGACCATCCCCTGGTACAGTGCTATATTAACCAGACCATCCCCTGGCATGACACAGTGCTATATTAACCAGACCATCCCCTGGCACAGTGCTATATTAACCAGACCATCCCCTGGCATGACACAGTGCTATATTAACCAGACCATCCCCTGGCATGACACAGTGCTATATTAACCAGACCATCCCCTGACACAGTGCTATATTAACCAGACCATCCCCTGGCACAGTGCTATATTAACCAGACCATCCCCTGGCACAGTGCTATATTAACCAGACCATCCCCTGGCACAGTGCTATATTAACCAGACCATCCCCTGGCATGAAACAGTGTTATATTAACCAGACCATCCCCTGGCACAGTGCTATATTAACCAGACCATCCCCTGGCACAGTGCTATATTAACCAGACCATCCCCTGGCACAGTGCTATATTAACCAGACCATCCCCTGGCATGACACAATGCTATATTAACCAGACCATCCCCTGGCACAGTGCTATATTAACCAGACCATCCCCTGGTACAGTGTTATATTAACCAGACCATCCCCTGGTACAGTGCTATATTAACCAGACCATCCCCTGGCACAGTGCTATATTAACCAGACCATCCCCTGGCACAGTGTTATATTAACCAGACCATCCCCTGTTAGTGTTATATTAACCAGACCATCCCCTGGTACAGTGCTATATTAACACAGACCATCCCCTGGTACAGTGCTATATTAACCAGACCATCCCCTGGTACAGTGCTATATTAACCAGACCATCCCCTGGCACAGTGCTATATTAACCAGACCATCCCCTGGTACAGTGCTATATTAACACAGACCATCCCCTGGTACAGTGCTATATTAACCAGACCATCCCCTGGTACAGTGCTATATTAATCAGACCATCCCCTGGTACAGTGCTATATTAACCAGACCATCCCCTGTTAGTGTTATATTAACCAGACCATCCCCTGGTACAGTGCTATATTAACCAGACCATCCCCTGTTAGTGCTATATTAACCAGACCATCCCCTGGTACAGTGCTATATTAACCAGACCATCCCCTGGTACAGTGCTATATTAACCAGACCATCCCCTGTTAGTGCTATATTAACCAGACCATCCCCTGGTACAGTGCTATATTAACCAGACCATCCCCTGTTAGTGCTATATTAACCAGACCATCCCCTGGTACAGTGCTATATTAACCAGACCATCCCCTGGTACAGTGCTATATTAACCAGACCATCCCCTATTAGTGCTATATTAACCAGACCATCCCCTGGTACAGTGCTATATTAACCAGACCATCCCCTGTTAGTGCTATATTAACCAGACCATCCCCTGGTACAGTGCTATATTAACCAGACCATCCCCTGGTACAGTGCTATATTAACCAGACCATCCCCTGTTAGTGTTATATTAACCAGACCATCCCCTGGTACAGTGCTATATTAACCAGACCATCCCCTGGCACAGTGCTATATTAACCAGACCATCCCCTGGTACAGTGCTATATTAACCAGACCATCCCCTGGCACAGTGCTATATTAACCAGACCATCCCCTGGCACAGTGTTATATTAACCAGACCATCCCCTGACACAGCGCTATATTAACCAGACCATCCCCTGGCACAGTGTTATATTAACCAGACCATCCCCTGGCACAGTGCTATATTAACACAAACATCCCCTGGTACAGTGCTATATTAACCAGACCATCCCCTGGCACAGTGTTATATTAACCAGACCATCCCCTGGCACAGTGCTATATTAACCAGACCATCCCCTGGTACAGTGTTATATTAACCAGGCCATCCCCTGGCATGACACAGTGTTATATTAACCAGACCATCCCCTGGTACAGTGTTATATTAACCAGACCATCCCCTGGTACAGTGTTATATTAACCAGACCATCCCCTGGTACAGTGCTATATTAACCAGACCATCCCTGGTACAGTGTTATATTAACCAGACCATCCCCTGGCACAGTGCTATATTAACACAGACCATCCCCTGGTACAGTGCTATATTAACCAGACCATCCCCTGGCACAGTGTTATATTAACCAGACCATCCCCTGGCACAGTGCTATATTAACCAGACCATCCCCTGGTACAGTGTTATATTAACCAGGCCATCCCCTGGCATGACACAGTGTTATATTAACCAGACCATCCCCTGGTACAGTGTTATATTAACCAGACCATCCCCTGGTACAGTGTTATATTAACCAGACCATCCCCTGGTACAGTGCTATATTAACCAGACCATCCCTGGTACAGTGTTATATTAACCAGACCATCCCCTGGCACAGTGCTATATTAACACAGACCATCCCCTGGTACAGTGCTATATTAACCAGACCATCCCCTGGCATGACACAGTGCTATATTAACCAGACCATCCCCTGGCACAGTGCTATATTAACCAGACCATCCCCTGGCATGACACAGTGCTATATTAACCAGACCATCCCCTGGCATGACACAGTGCTATATTAACCAGACCATCCCCTGACACAGTGCTATATTAACCAGACCATCCCCTGGCACAGTGCTATATTAACCAGACCATCCCCTGGCACAGTGCTATATTAACCAGACCATCCCCTGGCATGAAACAGTGTTATATTAACCAGACCATCCCCTGGCACAGTGCTATATTAACCAGACCATCCCCTGGCACAGTGCTATATTAACCAGACCATCCCCTGGCACAGTGCTATATTAACCAGACCATCCCCTGGCATGACACAATGCTATATTAACCAGACCATCCCCTGGCACAGTGCTATATTAACCAGACCATCCCCTGGTACAGTGTTATATTAACCAGACCATCCCCTGGTACAGTGCTATATTAACCAGACCATCCCCTGGCACAGTGCTATATTAACCAGACCATCCCCTGGCACAGTGTTATATTAACCAGACCATCCCCTGTTAGTGTTATATTAACCAGACCATCCCCTGGTACAGTGCTATATTAACACAGACCATCCCCTGGTACAGTGCTATATTAACCAGACCATCCCCTGGTACAGTGCTATATTAACCAGACCATCCCCTGGCACAGTGCTATATTAACCAGACCATCCCCTGGTACAGTGCTATATTAACACAGACCATCCCCTGGTACAGTGCTATATTAACCAGACCATCCCCTGGTACAGTGCTATATTAATCAGACCATCCCCTGGTACAGTGCTATATTAACCAGACCATCCCCTGTTAGTGTTATATTAACCAGACCATCCCCTGGTACAGTGCTATATTAACCAGACCATCCCCTGTTAGTGCTATATTAACCAGACCATCCCCTGGTACAGTGCTATATTAACCAGACCATCCCCTGGTACAGTGCTATATTAACCAGACCATCCCCTGTTAGTGCTATATTAACCAGACCATCCCCTGGTACAGTGCTATATTAACCAGACCATCCCCTGTTAGTGCTATATTAACCAGACCATCCCCTGGCACAGTGTTATATTAACCAGACCATCCCCTGGTACAGTGCTATATTAACCAGACCATCCCCTGGTACAGTGCTATATTAGCCAGACCATCCCCTGTTAGTGCTATATTAACCAGACCATCCCCTGGTACAGTGCTATATTAACCAGACCATCCCCTGGCACAGTTTTATATTAACCAGACCATCCCCTGTTAGTGCTATATTAACCAGACCATCCCCTGGTACAGTGCTATATTAACACAAACATCCCCTGGTACAGTGCTATATTAACCAGACCATCCCCTGGCACAGTGCTATATTAACCAGACCATCCCCTGGTACAGTGCTATATTAACACAAACATCCCCTGGTACAGTGCTATATTAACCAGACCATCCCCTGGCACAGTGTTATATTAACCAGACCATCCCCTGGCACAGTGCTATATTAACACAAACATCCCCTGGTACAGTGCTATATTAACCAGACCATCCCCTGGCACAGTGCTATATTAACCAGACCATCCCCTGGTACAGTGCTATATTAACCAGACCATCCCCTGGCACAGTGTTATATTAACCAGACCATCCCCTGGCACAGTGCTATATTAACACAAACATCCCCTGGTACAGTGCTATATTAACCAGACCATCCCCTGGTACAGTGCTATATTAACCAGACCATCCCCTGGCACAGTGCTATATTAACCAGACCATCCCCTGGCACAGTGCTATATTAACCAGACCATCCCCTGGCATGACACAATGCTATATTAACCAGACCATCCCCTGGCACAGTGCTATATTAACCAGACCATCCCCTGGTACAGTGTTATATTAACCAGACCATCCCCTGGTACAGTGCTATATTAACCAGACCATCCCCTGGTACAGTGCTATATTAACCAGACCATCCCCTGGTACAGTGCTATATTAACCAGACCATCCCCTGGCACAGTGTTATATTAACCAGACCATCCCCTGGCACAGTGCTATATTAACACAAACATCCCCTGGTACAGTGCTATATTAACCAGACCATCCCCTGGCACAGTGCTATATTAACCAGACCATCCCCTGGTACAGTGCTATATTAACCAGACCATCCCCTGGCACAGTGTTATATTAACCAGACCATCCCCTGGCACAGTGCTATATTAACACAAACATCCCCTGGTACAGTGCTATATTAACCAGACCATCCCCTGGTACAGTGCTATATTAACCAGACCATCCCCTGGCACAGTGCTATATTAACCAGACCATCCCCTGGCACAGTGCTATATTAACCAGACCATCCCCTGGCATGACACAATGCTATATTAACCAGACCATCCCCTGGCACAGTGCTATATTAACCAGACCATCCCCTGGTACAGTGTTATATTAACCAGACCATCCCCTGGCACAGTGCTATATTAACCAGACCATCCCCTGGCATGACACAGTGTTATATTAACCGACCATCCCCTGGCATGACACAGTGTTATATTAACCAGACCATCCCCTGGTACAGTGCTATATTAACCCACTACCACTCTGTTAAGAGGATGGATGGAATCCCAGGTTACTCAACAACGAGGACTCTGAGTCAGCTATAAATCTCTATAAGTCTGGAACAGTATTGGTACAGGGTAACCCCAAACAGTTTTAGCTGGACTTTCACCTAATCAAAGAATTAGCCCAGCAGGAGAAGCTCTCCCTTGAGAAAGATACTCCCACCCCGAGCGGGTCAGACCAGACCTCATCATTATTTAACCCCACAGACGAACAACCCCAAGCGGAAAGTCAACCTACCAGCACAGAGTACTACTCCTTCATTGAAATGAAGGATAAATTCAACCAGCTGGAGGTAAGGCAGGTGGAGCTGGAACAGCAGGTGATTACACTCCAGTCAGCACAGACCCAGACAACAGTCCAGCACAACGTGCTTCTACACCTGCTTTGCTTGCTGTTTGGGGTTTTAGGCTGGGTTTCTGTACAGCACTTTGAGATATCAGCTGATGTACGAAGGGCTATATAAATACATTTGATTTGATTTGATTTGAACAACACGCCCTTAACCAGACCCGGAGAGCTGGAGGTGGAGAGAGACATATCTGCACTCTGGACAGTGGTGAGACAACTTCAACAGGAGAAAGAGCAGGAGAAAAACAGAGCACTAGAGGAGAGGATCAGACTGCTGGAGGAGAGGGTGAGGGGGATGGAGGAGAGGATCAGACTGCTGGAGGAGAGGGTGAGGGGGATGGAGGAGAGGATCCGACTGCTGGAGGAGAGGGTGAGGGGGATGGAGGAGAGGATCAGACTGCTGGAGGAGAGGGTGAGGGGGATGGAGGAGAGGATCAGACTGCTGGAGGAGAGGGTGAGGGGGATGGAGGAGAGGATCAGACTGCTGGCGGAGAGGTTGAGGGGGATGGAGGAGAGGATCAGACTGCTGGAGGAGAGGGTGAGGGGGATGGAGGAGAGGATCAGACTGCTGGAGGAGAGGTTGAGGGGGATGGAGGAGAGGATCAGACTGCTGGAGGAGAGGTTGAGGGGGGTGGCGTGTGACAGAGAACAACCCACTAGAGAGGTGGCCACCCTCACAGAGAAGCCAGCAGAACAGCCCACCTCAGCTCACGACAAAAGTCTCCACACCACAGTAGAACAGTCCACACCAGACCCTGGCCATAGCGTTGAAATCACAGCGAGACCGACAAATGAAGAACCCCAAGCCCAGGGGATCTCACCCCCTCTGAGCACCTCCCCCATCAGCCACCCTGATAGCCCTCCTGACAACCTCCCCACATGCAAATGCAAATAGTCCGGGTAGCCATTTGGTTACCTGTTCAGCAGTCCTATGGTTTGGAGGTAAAAACTGTTGAGAAGCCTTTTTGTCCTAGACTCGGCACTCCGGTACCGCTTGCCATGATGTAGTAGAGAGAACAGCCTATGACTGGGGTATTTCCCATGACTATTTTCCATGACTGTGCCTCAAAACCAAATGTTTTCCTGGCCCACCACTCCACCCTGGACTTGAACAGCCTCTATGACCAGGTCCACCTCTACAAGGCAGCAGTGCCCACCTTTGCCTGGACTCTAAAGGACATCGCTTTCAAACGCAGCCCCAACACTTCATACAGGAGCAACAGATCAATAGACACCCCGCCCAGACCAGCAAGACCCCCCGGACCTACACACAGAGAACCCACGCCGAGAGGACCTACATCCAGACCACAACACCACCAGCCACATCCACCCCAACCCCAACTTTACCAAATAAATCAGAAATACAGACATCGTCATTCTACAAGAAACCTGGTATAGAGGAGATGGACCCACTGGTTGCCCTCTAGGTTACAGAGAGCTGGTAGTCCCATCCACCAAACTACCAGGTGGGTGGTATAGAGGAGACGGACCCACTGGTTGCCCTCTAGGTTACAGAGAGCTGGTAGTCCCATCCACCAAACTACCAGGTGTGAAACAGGGAAGCGACTCAGGGGTATGCTAATTTGATATTGAGCAGTAATTACTCATTCTATTAAATTAATCAAAACAGGAGCATTTTACATTCGGCTATAAACTCAAAAGGAAATGATCTTAACAGGGAAAATGTCCTCCTGTGTGCTACCTATACCCCCCACTACAAATTGCTAAATTGTAATTATTTCGCCACTACAGGCCTATTTATTGCCTTACCTCCCTAATCTTACCTCATTTGCACATTGACTGTATGTTTGTGTATGAGTAACTCCGTGTTGTTGTTTGTGTCGCACTGTTTTGCTTTATCTTGGCCAGGTTGCAGTTGTAAACGAGAACTTGTTCTCAACTTGCCTACCTGGTTAAATAAAGGTGAAATATATATATATTTTTTAAATATAATCCTCTTTAATGAAGACAGCTTCTCCATCCTGGAGGGGGAAATCAATCCTTTCCAGACTCAGGGACATGTACTAGTCTGTGGCGACCTAAATGCCAGAACCAGACAAGAACCTGACACCCTCAGCACACAGGGGGACAAACACCTGCCTGGAGGTGACAGCATTCCCTCCCACATATGCCCCCCTAGGCACAACTATGGCAACATAACCAACAAAAATGGGTCACAACTCCTGCAGCTCTGTCGCACGCTGGGTATGTACATAGTCAACGGTAGGCTTCGAGGGGACTCCTATGGTAGGTACACATATAGCTCATCTCTTGGCAGTAGTACCATAGACTACTTTATCACCGACCTCAACCCAGAGTCTCTCAGAGCGTTCACAGTCAGCCCACTGACACCCCTATCAGACCACAGCAAAATCACAGTCTACTTAAACAGAACAATACTCAATCATGAGGCATCAAAGCCAAAGGAACTGAGTAACATTAAGAAATGCTATAGATGGAAGGAATGTAGTGTGGAAACCTACCAAAAAACATTTAGGCAACAACAAATTCAACCATTTTAGACAACTTCCTGGACAAAACGTTCCCCTGTAATAGTGAAGGTGTAAACCTGGCAGTAGAAAATCTTAACAGTATATTTGACCTCTCAGCTTCCCTATCAAATAAAAAAACAATTAACAGAAAACCGAAGAAAAGGAACAAAAATGACAAATGGTTTGATGAAGAATGCAAAAACCTAAGAAAGAAATTGAGAAACCTGTCCAACCAAAAACATAGAGACCCGGAAAACCTGAGTCTACGCCTTCACTATGGTGAATCACTAAAACAATACAGAAAACCTGAGTCTACGCCTTCACTATGGTGAATCACTAAAACAATACAGAAACACACTATGGAAAAAGAGGGAACAGCATGTCAGAAATCAGCTCAATGTAATTGAAGAATCCATAGACTCTAACCACTTCTGGGAAAATTGGAAAACACTAAACAAACAACAACACAAAGAATTATCTATCCAAAATGGAGATGTATGGATAAACCACTTCTCCAATCTTTTTGGCTCTATAACAAAGAACAAACAGCAAAAACATTTACATGATAAAATACAGATCTTAGAATCAACTATTAAAGACTACCAGAACCCACTGGATTCTCCAATTACCTTGAATGAACTACAGGACAAAATAAAAACCCTCCAACCCAAAAAGGCCTGTGGTGTTGATGGTATCCTCAATGAAATTATAAAATATACAGACCACAAATTCCAATCGGCTATACTAAAACTCTGACATCATCCTTAGCTCTGGCACCTTCCCCAATATTTGGAACCAAGGACTGATCACCCCAATCCACAAAAGTGGAGACACATTTGGTTGGTGGGGTAAGTGTGTGTGTCAGAGCTGTGTGTAAGTTGACTATGCAAACCATTTGGGATTTTCAACAGATTAATGTTTCTTATAAAAAGAAGTGATGCAGTCAGTCTCTCCTCAACTCTTAGGAAGAGAGACTGGCTTGCATAGTATTTACATCAGCCCTCTGATTACAATGTAGAGCAAGATGTGCCACTCTGTTCTGGACCAGCTGCAGCTCAACTAGGTCTTTCCCTGCAACACTGGACCACACAACTGGACAATAATCAAGATAAGACAGAACTAGAGCCTGCAGGACTGGACCACATGACTGGACAATAATCAAGATAAGACAGAACTAGAGCCTGTAGAACTGGACCACATGACTGGACAATAATCAAGATAAGACAGAACTAGAGCCTGTAGAACTGGACCACATGACTGGACAATAATCAAGATTAGATACAACTAGAGCCTGCAGGACTGGACCACATGACTGGACAATAATCAAGATTAGATACAACTAGAGCCTGCAGAACTGGACCACATGACTGGACAATAATCAAGATAAGATAAAACTAGAGCCTGCAGAACTGGACCACACGACTGGACAATAATCAAGATTAGATACAACTAGAGCCTGCAGAACTGGACCACATGACTGGACAATAATCAAGATTAGATACAACTAGAGCCTGCAGGACTGGACCACATGACTGGACAATAATCAAGATAAGACAGAACTAGAGCCTGCAGGACTGGACCACACGACTGGACAATAATCAAGATGAGATAAAACTAGAGCCTGCAGGACTTGCTTTGGGGAGTGTGGTGTCAAAAAAGCGGAGCATCTCTTTATTACAGCCAGACCTCTCCCCATCTTTACAACCATGAAATGTATAAGTTTTGAACATAACAGTTTACAATCTAAGGCAACGCTGAAAATAAACACAGCTATGGAGGAATAGTAATGGAGGGGAAAGATAAACATACCAGCAGCGATGGCCCCGACCAGGGGCTGCAGGGTGAGGGCCCAGGGATAGTTCCAGGCCCCGATGATGAGGACCACTCCCAGGGGCTCTGGCTGGATGTATACCTTCAATTACATGAAACTGTATTAATCCTCTCACTCAGTGGCTAAATGGTTTACATATATACTCCTAGAAATAAAAATGTCCTTCAGCTGTCCCCATGGGGAGAACCTTTAGAAGAAACCTTTTGAGATCCATGTAGAACCGTGGTGGGTTTCATATAGAACCCTCTGTGGGAGGGGTTATTCAAATGCTTCTCCAATCGGAGACAGCCGTAGGACCTTCTTTCTAAGAGAGTAGTTAAGTGTAAATGTCTGCTGTAAAGGACTGATGTAGTTCACTGATACGTGGTCCACACTGAACCTGGTCTGAGATGGTGAGGAGGCTCTTCTCTACTGGCCGAGGAGCAGCCCACTGCGCCAGCTTTGACACAGCCAGGCTAATCTCATTCTCCAGGCCGATCAGCTCCAACAGCGGGGTGTCGTACTGGCTCTGTGGAATGCAAAGTGAGGTTTATTGATGTGAGATAAAGGACACGTTCCAAATGGAACATCACGCCCTACTTTTGACCAGGGCACAAAAGGCAATTTCACTTTACTTCCTGAAATGTTTGTCTTCAATTTTGTAATTGACCCCAACCCTGATAAGTCCAGTGCGAAGATTTTACCCTGTTGATGTCCTGTTTGAGGGCGGTGGCGATCTCTCCCTGTCTGTCTGTGATCATCCTCTGGAGGGACTTGAGCTGCTGAACTCTGAACTCCAGGGGTCGCGACCTCCCGGCAAGGAAGTTCTCCCTGGCCCGCTGCACCACCTGCATCTCCATGGAAAAGTGTCACCAGCACACACCTGGATAGACAGACCGACAGACACAGGTCACCAACTCGCACCTGTAGAGTACACACACAGGTACCTGTCACCACACCACACCTGTACAGAGAGACCAACAGAGAGTACAGACAGATACAGGTACCTGTCACCAGACCACACCTGTACAGACAGACCAACAGAGAGTACAGACAGATACAGGTACCAGACCACACCTGTGCAGTATAGATACAGGTACCTGTCACCAGGCCACACCTGTACAGTATAGATACAGGTGAACATCTTTTCTACCTACGGCAGGGGACGAGGAGCGCACAGGAGTTCGCTTTGGACTTTCGGACCCTGGCCTCCGGAGCAGGATGGAACGACAGGGCCCTGATCGACTACTATCGCTGCAGTTTGTGCAAGGACCTCCGTCGAGAGTTGGCCTGCAGGGACACCACCCTCACCTTCGAACAGCTGGTAGACCTGTCCATTCGGCTGGATAACCTGCTGGCTACCCGCGGATGTCCAGATTGGGGTCTGTTGGTTCCACCCCCCAGCACCATCGCTCCGATGCCCACGGAGTTGGGAGGTGCTGCGCTCAGGTAGCCCGGAGGAGGTTCCGTCTCGTGCACCATCTGTGGCCGCAGAGGTCACACTTCCGTTCGGTGCTGGGTTGGTTCCTCTGGGGGTCGAGGCAGCAGGCAGGGCACTCTGGCATCACCTCAGGTGAGAAGGCACCATTCTCACCCAGAGCCCTCTGTTGCACATTACTTTTCCTGAGTTTTCCCCGCATTCCCAGCATAAGGCGCTCCTCGATTCAGGCGCGGCTGGAAATTTTATTGACAGATCATTTGCCCATAGTTTAGGGATCCCCATGGTTCCTGCGGCTATGCCCATCCTAGTTCACGCCTTAGATAGTCGACAATTAGGGTCAGGGTTGATTAGGGATGCCACCGCTCCTCCGGACATGGTGACGCAGGGGGGTCACATGGAGAAAATCATTTTCTTTCTCATTGACTCTCCTGCGTTCCCCGTGGTGCTAGGCTTACCCTGGTTAGCTTGTCATGACCCCACTGTTTCATGGCAACGGAGGGCTCTCACGGGGTGGTGCTCGAGGAGGTGTTTAGGGGTTTCCGTTGGTGCTACTACGGTGGAAAGTCCAGACCAGGTCTCCACCATGTGCATTCCCCCTGAATATGTCGATTTGGCTCTCGCCTTCTCCAAAAAGAAGGCGACTCAATTATCAACCCATCGACGGGGGAAAATGTGCGATAAATCTCTCTTGTTCTGTTGACGAGGTTTATGTATATTAAACGACACCGTTGTAAACCAGTTTTCGCTCTCCTGCGCCTGACTTCTCTGCCGCCAGTACCCACAGCATTACATCGATGGTGCAGCTGTAGGATGGAGGATCTGGGGGCCCATGCCATATCTTTTCAGTCTCCTGAAGGGGAAAGGTTTTGTTGTGCCCTCTTCAGGACTGTCTTGGTGTGTTTGGACCATGACAGTTCGTTGGTGATGTGGACACCAAGGAACTTGAAACTCTCGACCCGCTCCAGAGGGCCATTATCAGCAACCATCACTCCCGTGTTCCAATGGCACGTTGTGTTAGCTAATCCAAGTTGATCATTTTAAAAGGCTAATTGATCCTTAGAAAACCCTTTTGGATTTATTACCTCCACCCAGCTGCCCACTGCACTGAGGAAACACTGTTACTACCGATAAATCCACAATAATTGAGAATCTCAACAAGCATTTTTCTACAGCTGGCCATGTTTTCCACCTGGCTACCCCTACCCCGGTCAACAGCCCTGCGCTCCCCACAGCAACTCGCCCAATCCTCCCCCACTTCTCCTTCACCCAAATCCAGATAGCTGATGTTCTGATAGACCTGCAAAATCTGGACCCATACAAATCAGCCGGGTTAGACAATCTGGACCCTGTCTTTCTAAAATTATCTGCCGAAATTGTTGCAACCCCTATTACTAGCCTGTTCACCTCTCTTTCGTATTGTCTGAGATTCCCATAGATTGGAAAGCTGCCGCGGTCATCCCCCTCTTCAAAGGGGGAGACACTCTAGACCCAAACTGCTACAGACCTATATCTATTCTACCTTGCCTTTCTAAGGTCTTTGAAAGCCAAGTTAACAAACAGATTACCGACCATTTAGAATCTCACCGTACCTTCTCCGCTATGCAATCTGGTTTCAGAGCTGGTCATGGGTGCACCTCAGCCACGCTCAAGGTCCTAAACGATATCATAACCGCCATCAATAAGAGGCATTACTGTGCAGCTGTATTCATCAACCTGGCTAAGGCTTTTGACTCTGTCAATCACAGCATTCTTATTGGCAGACTCAACAGCCTTGGTTTCTCAAATGATTGCCTCGTTTGGTTCACCAACTACTTCCCCGATAGAGTTCAGTATGTCAAATCGGAGGGACTGTTGTCCGGACCTCTGGCAGTCTCTATGGGGGAGCCACAGGGTTCAATTCTCGGGCTGACTCTCTTCTCTGTGTACATCAATGATGTCGCTCTCGCTGCTGGTGATTCTTTGATCAACCTCTACACAGACAACACCATTCTGTATACATCTGGCCCTTCTTTGGACACTGTGTTGACTAACCTCCAGACGAGCTTCAATGCCATACAACTCTCCTTCTGTGGCCTCCAACTGCTCTTAAATGCAAGTAAAACTAAATGCATGCTCTTCAACCGATAATTGCCCGCACCTGTCCGCTCATCCAGCATCACTACTCTGGATGGTTCTGACTTAGAATATGACTACAAATACCTAGGTGTCTGGTTAGACTGTAAACTCTCCTTCTAGACTCACATTAAACATCTCCAATCCAAAATTAAATCTAGAATCGGCTTCCTATTTCGCAAACAAAGCATCCTTCACTCATGCTGCCAAACATACCCTTGTAAAACTGATCATCCTACCAATCCTCGACTTTGGCGATGTAATTTACAAAATAACCTCCAACAGTCTTCTCAACAAATTGGATGCAGTCGATCACAATGCCATCCGTTTTGTCACCAAAGCCCCATATACTATCCACCACTGCGACATGTATGCTCTCTATGGCTGGCCCTCACTTCATACTCGTCGCCAAACCCACTGGCTCCAGGTAATTTACAAGTCTCTGCTAGGTAAAGCCCCGCCTTATCTCAGCTCACTGGTCACAATAGCAGCACCCACCCGTAGCACGCGCTCCAGCAGGTATATCTCATCCCCAAAGCCAATTCTTCCTTTGACCGCCTTTCCTTCCAGTTCTCTGCTTCCAATGACTGGAACGAACTGCAAAAATCACTGAAGCTGGAGACTCTTACCTCCCTCACTAGCTTTAAGCACCAGCTGTCAGAGCAGCTCACAGATCACTGCACCTGTACATAGCCCATCTGTAAATAACTCATCCAATCTACCTCATCCCCATACTGTATTTATTTATCTTGCTCCTTTGCACCCCAGTATCCCTTCTTGCACATTCATCTTCTGCACATCCTACCATTCCAGTGTTTAATTGCTATATTGTAATTCCTTCGCCACCATGGCCTATTTATTGTCTTACCTCTCTTATCCTACACCATTTGCACTCACTGTATATAGACTTTCCTACCATATTATTGATTGTATGTTTGTTTATTCCATGTGTAACTCTGTGTTGTTGTATGTGTTGTACTGCTTTGCTTTATCTTGGCCAGGTCGCAGTTGCAAATGAGAACTAGTTCTGAACTAGCCTACCTGGTTAAATAGAGGTTACATTTTTTTTTTTTTTTGGAGCATCAGCATTTGTGGGTTTGATTACAGGCTCAAAATGGCCAGAAACAAAGACCTTTCTTCTGAAACTCGTCAGTCTATTATTGTTCTGAGAAATGAAGGCTATTCCATTTGAGAAATTGGCAAGAAACTGAAGATCTCGTACAACGCTGTGTACTACTCCATTCACAGAACTGCGCAAACTGGCTCTAACCAGAATAGAAAGAGGAGTGGGAGGCCCCGGTGCACAACGAGCAAGAGGACAAGTACATTAGAGTGTCTAGTTTGAGAAACAGACGCCTCACAAGTCCTCAACTGGCAGCTTCATTAAATAGTTCCCGCAAAACACCCGTCTCCACGTCAACAGTGAAGAGGCGACTCCGGGATGCTGGCCTTCAAGGCAGAGTTGCAAAGAAAAAGCCATATCTCAGACTGGCCAATAAAAAGAAAACATTAAGATGGGCAGAAGAACACAGATGCTGGACAGTCTATCTCCTTTCCCAGTTTCATCAACAGTTCTGAATTCACGCTGCTCCAGATGCATAGGGCGTTGTACCTAATAAAGTGACCACTGTGTCTATAGACTTTCCACAATGTGTTCTGGGAATACCTGGGGTATTAAACATTTGGCTGTAAGTGTTCAACAGTTTAATCTATTACCTCAGGAGATGGTACCATTCAGCTTGTCTGGGGATGACAAAGGACTTCAACAAAGCCTAAATAGAAAATGATTGGAAGGGGCCTCTTTGCTGTTAAATTAGAGACATAAATAAATGACCGTTGTGCCTTGTAACTACTTTAAACATGTGCAGCTGTTGCACTAACAATGCAAACACTGATTTGGCATACAATTTAATACTGTAAACATTGTACAACGTAATGTAAACACTGTCTGACTTCATATAGAACAAATTGCACCTGAAATGAACATTTCTTTAAAGTTATTGCAAAATAAATGCATATTTTCACTTTTTTTCTGTGACAATCACTGAATTAGTTATTGATTTCTTCATCTTTTAAATGCAATATTTGAGATTTTATGTATTTCTATCAAGTCAAAACTGGAATTTCTACTCAAAACAAAGAATAGAATAAATCATATCTAGTTTGATGATTCTGTGACAAAACGGTGAATTAGTTATTGATTTGTACATTTTTAAATGGCTTTTGGCGAATGTCTGATGAATGTCCGATTGTGTAAATATAAACTTTACCTCAGTTATAAAAGCCTTTAGAATTATTAGTTGGTTGGTTGTCAATCCTAAAACGGTATACAACTGAAATAACTGTGTAATGAACGTTGTAATCACTCTGATAGACTACATACAGTACTTTGTCTGTTGGATACATCTAAACAATTATGTTCCATACTCACACGTGAATGAAAGCATCAATCTGGAGCAACAATACACGAAATCAATGATCCCGATTTATCCAAGTAGTGAAATCACCGCTGTCAGTGTTAAAAAGAAGAAGAAGCTATCAGAAACGTTCCTATCCTGTGCAATAAAAACAAAATATTGGTGTATAACCAAAGAGGTGAACTGCGTTACTGCCACAGTACAATACAGTCTGTCCTTGTTCCTGCCTCACTGACGTGACCGTGGGAGGCACATGGCTGCACATTTAACGTTTATAGCACGAGGCTACGGGGGGGTATCGTTTACCCCATCAGACGTCACTAATAACTAGGTAGCTAGGTAGACGTTTTTTTTTTTGCATTTATACAAAATTGAAAATTGAGCTACGAAATGGCCATATGGGTTAGTCCTACAATATCCCAGAATTTTATTCATGAAGTTACACTAGTAAAATAACAGAATGTTGTATGAAATGTTTTTTGCTAAATATACATTTTTTTTGTTGTTAAAAAGTGACATCGAAGAAGTGTAATAAATACCCATAAACAAGATAACTTTTTATTTGAAATGAATAACTCTTCACGGTCTTATTATATATTATTTCACAGCCTAAATGTCATTTTAATATCTTAAATAAAAAAACTGATCATCTCATTGTTAATGTTAAGACAGTATATAAGGCAGGCAACTTTTCTTTTTATACTATACATAAAGTGAAACATAAATGTCAACATACTGTTGACATAATCAGTATAAAAACTAGTACAACAAGAGGCACATTCTTTACATTACAAAACAGTTGCACTCCTTTTGGAAATTCCCAGGAATAATGCAAATGCATGGTACTCAGTCTTCCATTGAGGTTAGAATCCATTTGCAACAGCGCAACAGAGATGAAATGTGTAGGACACGATACGAAAAATAAAAAATAACCTCAAATATACAGGTTTACTGGCATCATAAACACCTCTAAAATGATTAATGGTTCATAACCCTTGTTTTAAAAAAGAGTTAAATAATTGTGATTTAAAATTAACTATTGCAATTTTGCTATGTTTATAACTGACACTGAGACATAACTGTTGCCCCAGCACGACAAGTCTAAATCAGGGTCCAAGATGGCGGAGCCTCACGTACAGTTTCCCCACATCAGCATCACCGCAGGAACCTCTGCATGAAACACAAGGCACAGAATGTCTCCCATCATCGCTTTTCACAAACAGGACAACAATGAACATGACAATCAACAGGGGCACGGCACACTACAAAAACAGATATGTGTAGAGGTACCAGAGGACCCAAAACAAAGGCCTTATTTAGTGAAGGAGAATGCATGCTGGGTAATTAAAGGGGGCTGTAGATCATGTTTCTAGTGTTGTGTGTTTAGATTTCCTCAACAACACCAAACATTGTCTGAAGGAGACAAAGCCATTCTTGTGTTGGGAGCACAAGGGTTCTGTCCACAATGTCAACCTATTCCCTATATAGTGCACAACTTTTGACCAAAGCTCTATGGGCCCTGACCAAAAGAAGTGCACTATGTAGGGAATAGGGTGTAATTTGGGACGGAAACCATTCTATGGAGCTGTGGGAGTTAAGAGAGGGAATGTTCGCATAATGTATCTTCCCATCTCTGTGAAAATGTACTTTCCAGGATGAATTCAAGAGACAAAATATAAGCACTCAGTTAGCATTTAGACACACAAATAGCTCATTGAAAAACAATAGCTGGGATTCTTTCGAGATAATCATTTAAATTGTATTAATAAACTTTTTTCATTTGAAAAAAAATAAAAAGAACAGATGACAACATACACTACTTATAATAGAAAAACACCTTATTCGGCCAACAAGCTGAAGTTCGCTACACTCGCATTAACATCTGCTAACCATGTGACCAATAACATCTGCTAACCATGTGACCAATAACATCTGCTAACCATGTGTATGTGAACAATAACATCTGCTAACCATGTGACCAATAACATCTGCTAACCATGTGACCATTAACATCTGCTAACCATGTGACCAATAACATCTGCTAACCATGTGACCGTGACCAATAACATCTGCTAACCATGTGTATGTGACCAATAACATCTGCTAACCATGTGACCAATAACATCTGCTAACCATGTGACCGTGACCAACAACATCTGCTAACCATGTGTATGTGACCAATAACATCTGCTAACCATGTGACCAATAACATCTGCTAACCATGTGACCGTGACCAATAACATCTGCTAACCATGTGTATGTGACCAATAACATCTGCTAACCATGTGTATGTGACCAATAACATCTGCTAACCATGTGTATGTGACCAATAACATCTGCTAACCATGTGTATGTGACCAGTAACATCTGCTAACCAATAACATCTGCTAACCATGTGTATGTCACCAATACCATCTGCTAACCATGTGTATGTGACCAATAACATCTGCTAACCATGTGTATGTGACCAATAACATCAGCTAACCATGTGCATGTGACCAATAACATCTGCTAACCATGTCTATGTGACCAATAACATCTGCTAACCATGTGACCAATAACATCTGCTAACCATGTGTATGTGCCCAGTAACATCTGCTAACCATGTGTATGTGACCAATAACATCTGCTAACCATGTGACCAATAACATCTGCTTACCATGTGTATGTGACCAATAACATATGCTCACCATGTGTATGTGACCAATAACATCTGCTCACCATGTGTATGTGACCAATAACATCTGCTAACCATGTGACCAATAACATCCGCTAACCATGTGTATGTGACCAATAACATCTGCTAACCATGTGACCAATAACATCTACTAACCATGTGACCAATAACATCTACTAACCATGTGACCATTAACATCTGCTAACCATGTGACCAATAACATCTGCTAACCATGTGACCAATAACATCTGCTAACCATGTGACCATTAACATCTGCTAATCATGTGACCAATAACATCTGCTAACCATGTGACCAATAACATCTGCTAACCATGTGTATGTGACCAATAACATCTGCTAACCATGTGTATGTGACCAATAACATCTGCTAACCATGTGTATGTCACCATTAACATCTGCTAACCATGTGTATGTCACCAATAACATCTGCTAACCATGTGTATGTCACCAATAACATCTGCTAACCACGTGTATGTGACCAATAACATCTGCTAACCATGTGTATGTGACCAATAACATCAGCTAACCATGTGTATGTGACCAATAACATCTGCTAACCATGTGTATGTGACCAATAACATCTGCTAACCATGTGACCAATAACATCTGCTAACCATGTGTATGTGACCAATAACATCTGCTAACCATGTGACCAATAACATCTGCTTACCATGTGTATGTGACCAATAACATATGCTCACCATGTGTATGTGACCAATAACATCTGCTCACCATGTGTATGTGACCAATAACATCTGCTAACCATGTGACCAATAACATCCGCTAACCATGTGTATGTGACCAATAACATCTGCTAACCATGTGACCAATAACATCTACTAACCATGTGACCAATAACATCTACTAACCATGTGACCATTAACATCTGCTAACCATGTGACCAATAACATCTGCTAACCATGTGACCAATAACATCTGCTAACCATGTGACCATTAACATCTGCTAATCATGTGACCAATAACATCTGCTAACCATGTGACCAATAACATCTGCTAACCATGTGTATGTGACCAATAACATCTGCTAACCATGTGTATGTGACCAATAACATCTGCTAACCATGTGTATGTCACCAATAACATCTGCTAACCATGTGTATGTGACCAATAACATCTGCTAACCATGTGTATGTGACCAATAACATCAGCTAACCATGTGTATGTGACCAATAACATCTGCTAACCATGTCTATGTGACCAATAACATCTGTTAACCATGTGACCAATAACATCTGCTAACCATGTGTATGTGCCCAGTAACATCTGCTAACCATGTGTATGTGACCAATAACATCTGCTAACCATGTGACCAATAACATCTGCTTACCATGTGTATGTGACCAATAACATATGCTCACCATGTGTATGTGACCAATAACATCTGCTAACCATGTGTATGTGACCAATAACATCTGCTCACCATGTGTATGTGACCAATAACATCTGCTAACCATGTGACCAATAACATCCGCTAACCATGTGTATGTGACCAATAACATCTGCTAACCATGTGACCAATAACATCTACAAACCATGTGACCAATAACATCTACTAACCATGTGACCATTAACATCTGCTAACCATGTGACCAATAACATCTGCTAACCATGTGACCAATAACATCTGCTAACCATGTGTAT
The DNA here is from genome assembly GCF_045791955.1 of Oncorhynchus clarkii lewisi. Lineage (NCBI taxonomy): Eukaryota > Metazoa > Chordata > Actinopteri > Salmoniformes > Salmonidae > Oncorhynchus > Oncorhynchus clarkii. The sequence goes on along the minus strand of NC_092173.1, from coordinate 41,819,001 downwards.
GTGACCAATAACATCTGCTAACCATGTGTATGTGACCAATAACATCTGCTAACCATGTGTATGTCACCAATAACATCTGCTAACCATGTGACCAATAACATCTGCTAACCATGTGTATGTGACCAATATCTGCTAACCATGTGTATGTGACCAATATCATCTGCTAACCATGTGTATGTGACCAATAACATCTGCTAACCATGTGTATGTGACCAATAACATCTGCTAACCATGTGACCAATAACATCTACTAACCATGTGACCAATAACATCTGCTAACCATGTGTATGTGACCAATAACATCTGCTAACCATGTGACCAATAACATCTGCTAACCATGTGACCAATAACATCTGCTAACCATGTGACCAATACCATCTGCTAACCATGTGACCAATACCATCTGCTAACCACGTGACCAATAACATCTACTAACCATGTGACCAATAACATCTACTAACCATGTGACCAATAACATCTGCTAACCATGTGTATGTGACCAATAACATCTGATTTGAGTATCAGTCTGTTAGTGGGACACACAACAAACCTCTATGTCAGCATCCTAAATGGCACCAGTTTTTAATCAGTGGCTTAGAGAGCCAATGGCACCCTATTGCCTATGTAGTGCACTACGTTTGACTAGACCCTGGTCAAAAGTAGTGCACTAAATAGGGAATAGTGTGCCATTTGTGATGGACCCTATATCTCCTCTCTCTTCCTTGGATCACCGGTCACTGAGAGATTGTCGTTATTTAAACCAGTCAGGACCGAGACGCTCTAGTCCCTCCCTCTGCCCTCACACAGGCCACAATGGTATTTAAGTAGGAGGGGCTGTAGTGACCGGCCGAGCTAAGACAGGGATCTATTGTGGGGATCTCAACTGTTTCATAGTATCCACTTATGGGATATGTCCAGAATGGCACCCTATTCCCTATGTCGAGCACTACAGGGTCTAGTCAAACGTAGTGCACTACATAGGGAATAGGGTGCCATTGGCTCTCTAAACCACTGATTAAAAACTAGAGCAGGAAGGCCTATTAGCAAACTCAGTCTGAACCCCCCCCTGAAAAATCAGGGAACAACAGTTACCAGGATATATATTTTGAAATCTGAGTTTATAGTTTGGGGCGGCAGGTAGGCTAGTGCTTAGAGCGTTGGACTAGTAACCGAGAGGTTGCTGGATCGAATCCCTGAGCTGACAAAGTAAAAATCTGTCATTCTGCCCCTGAACAAGGCAGGTGTTCCCTGGGAAGCCGTCATTGTAAATAAGAATCTGTTCTTAACTGACTTGCCTAGTTAAATTAATAATTTATTAAGTGTTGCAGTGTCTTGCATCCTCGATTTTACATCTCCCAACACTTAGAGATGTTTTGATCAACTAAAGCCTTGTGAATGGAGGCTTGTTGACCACATGTACATGGCACCTTGGGGATATGGTCTAATTACCATTGGAAAAAACTTTTTGGAAATGTGTTTCAATTCATGTTGTTATCCCCTCGGACATTATTTCAATTAAATATCTGACCTGTACTATAGTCTATCTGACCTGTACTATAGTCTATCTGACCTGTACTATAGTCTATCTGACCTGTAGTATAGTCTATCTGACCTGTAGTATAGTCTATCTGACCTGTACTATAGTCTATCTATCTGACCTGTACTATAGTCTATCTATCTGACCTGTACTATAGTCTATCTGACCTGTACAATAGTCTATCTATCTGACCTGTACTATAGTCTATCTATCTGACCTGTACTATAGTCTATCTATCTGACCTGTACTATAGTCTATCTGACCTGTACTATAGTCTATCTATCTGACCTGTACTATAGTCTATCTGACCTGTACTATAGTCTATCTGACCTGTACTATAGTCTATCTATCTGACCTGTACTATAGTCTATCTATCTGACCTGTACTATAGTCTATCTGACCTGTACTATAGTCTATCTGACCTGTACTATAGTCTATCTATCTGACCTGTACTATAGTCTATCTGACCTGTACTATAGTCTATCTATCTGACCTGTACTATAGTCTATCTGACCTGTACTATAGTCTATCTGACCTGTACTATAGTCTATCTGACCTGTACTATAGTCTATCTATCTGACCTGTACTATAGTCTATCTATCTGACCTGTACTATAGTCTATCTGACCTGTACTATAGTCTATCTATCTGACCTGTACTATAGTCTATCTGACCTGTACTATAGTCTATCTGACCTGTACTATAGTCTATCTATCTGACCTGTACTATAGTCTATCTGACCTGTAGTATAGTCTATCTGACCTGTACTATAGTCTATCTGACCTGTACTATAGTCTATCTATCTGACCTGTACTATAGTCTATCTATCTGACCTGTACTATAGTCTATCTGACCTGTACTATAGTCTATCTGACCTGTACTATAGTCTATCTGACCTGTACTATAGTCTATCTATCTGACCTGTACTATAGTCTATCTATCTGACCTGTACTATAGTCTATCTATCTGACCTGTACTATAGTCTATCTGACCTGTACTATAATCTATCTATCTGACCTGTACTATAGTACTATAGTCTATCTGACCTGTACTATAGTACCTGTACTATAGTCTATCTGACCTGTACTATAGTCTATCTATCTGACCTGTACTATAGTCTATCTGACCTGTACTATAGTCTATCTATCTGACCTGTACTATAGTCTATCTGACCTGTACTATACTATACCTGTACTATATCTATCTGACCTGTACTATAGTACTATAGTCTATCTGACCTGTACTATAGTCTATCTGACCTGTACTATAGTCTATCTGACCTGTACTATAGTCTATCTATCTGACCTGTACTATAGTCTATCTGACCTGTACTATAGTCTATCTATCTGACCTGTACTATAGTACTATATCTATCTGACCTGTACTATAGTCTATCTATCTGACCTGTACTATAGTCTATCTATCTGACCTGTACTATAGTCTATCTGACCTGTACTATAGTCTATCTGACCTGTACTATAGTCTATCTATCTGACCTGTACTATAGTCTATCTATCTGACCTGTACTATAGTCTATCTGACCTGTACTATAGTCTATCTATCTGACCTGTACTATAGTCTATCTGACCTGTACTATAGTCTATCTATCTGACCTGTACTATAGTCTATCTGACCTGTAGTATAGTCTATCTGACCTGTAGTATAGTCTATCTGACCTGTACTATAGTCTATCTGACCTGTACTATAGTCTATCTATCTGACCTGTACTATAGTCTATCTATCTGACCTGTACTATAGTCTATCTGACCTGTACTATAGTCTATCTATCTGACCTGTACTATAGTCTATCTATCTGACCTGTACTATAGTCTATCTGACCTGTACTATAGTCTATCTATCTGACCTGTACTATAGTCTATCTATCTGACCTGTACTATAGTCTATCTGACCTGTACTATAGTCTATCTGACCTGTACTATAGTCTATCTATCTGACCTGTACTATAGTCTATCTATCTGACCTGTACTATAGTCTATCTATCTGACCTGTACTATAGTCTATCTGACCTGTACTATAGTCTATCTATCTGACCTGTACTATAGTCTATCTATCTGACCTGTACTATAGTCTATCTGACCTGTACTATAGTCTATCTATCTGACCTGTACTATAGTCTATCTATCTGACCTGTAGTATAGTCTATCTATCTGACCTGTAGTATAGTCTATCTATCTGACCTGTAGTATAGTCTATCTATCTGACCTGTAGTATAGTCTATCTATCTGACCTGTAGTATAGTCTATCTATCTGACCTGTAGTATAGTCTATCTGACCTGTACTATAGTCTATCTGACCTGTAGTATAGTCTATCTGACCTGTACTCTAGTCTATCTATCTGACCTGTACTATAGTCTATCTATCTGACCTGTACTATAGTCTATCTGACCTGTACTATAGTCTATCTATCCTGTACTATAGTCTATCTATCTGACCTGTACTAAAGTCTATCTATCTGACCTGTAGTATAGTCTATCTGACCTGTACTATAGTCTATCTATCTGTACTATAGTCTATCTGTAGTATAGTCTATCTGACCTGTAGTATAGTCTATCTGACCTGTACTATAGTCTATCTATCTGACCTGTAGTATAGTCTATCTGACCTGTACTATAGTCTATCTATCCTGTACTATAGTCTATCTATCTGACCTGTACTATAGTCTATCTGACCTGTACTATAGTCTATCTATCTGACCTGTACTATAGTCTATCTGACCTGTAGTATAGTCTATCTGACCTGTACTATAGTCTATCTGACCTGTACTATAGTCTATCTGACCTGTACTATAGTCTATCTATCTGACCTGTACTATAGTCTATCTATCTGACCTGTACTATAGTCTATCTGACCTGTACTATAGTCTATCTATCTGACCTGTACTATAGTCTATCTATCTGACCTGTACTATAGTCTATCTGACCTGTACTATAGTCTATCTATCTGACCTGTACTATAGTCTATCTATCTGACCTGTACTATAGTCTATCTGACCTGTACTATAGTCTATCTGACCTGTACTATAGTCTATCTATCTGACCTGTACTATAGTCTATCTATCTGACCTGTACTATAGTCTATCTATCTGACCTGTACTATAGTCTATCTGACCTGTACTATAGTCTATCTATCTGACCTGTACTATAGTCTATCTATCTGACCTGTACTATAGTCTATCTGACCTGTACTATAGTCTATCTATCTGACCTGTACTATAGTCTATCTATCTGACCTGTAGTATAGTCTATCTATCTGACCTGTAGTATAGTCTATCTATCTGACCTGTAGTATAGTCTATCTATCTGACCTGTAGTATAGTCTATCTATCTGACCTGTAGTATAGTCTATCTATCTGACCTGTAGTATAGTCTATCTGACCTGTACTATAGTCTATCTGACCTGTAGTATAGTCTATCTGACCTGTACTCTAGTCTATCTATCTGACCTGTACTATAGTCTATCTATCTGACCTGTACTATAGTCTATCTGACCTGTACTATAGTCTATCTATCCTGTACTATAGTCTATCTATCTGACCTGTACTAAAGTCTATCTATCTGACCTGTAGTATAGTCTATCTGACCTGTACTATAGTCTATCTATCCTGTACTATAGTCTATCTATCTGACCTGTACTAAAGTCTATCTATCTGACCTGTAGTATAGTCTATCTGACCTGTACTATAGTCTATCTATCTGACCTGTAGTATAGTCTATCTGACCTGTACTATAGTCTATCTATCCTGTACTATAGTCTATCTATCTGACCTGTACTAAAGTCTATCTATCTGACCTGTACTATAGTCTATATATCTGACCTGTAGTATAGTCTATCTATCTGACCTGTACTATAGTCTATATGACCTGTACTATAGTCTATCTATCTGACATGTCAGAGCATGTGTCCACTTCTGGGACTGAGAGAAGGGTATCATATCGTAGCCTGTGTTCCACTAAACAGTTGGAGTTCAAGGGGCATGTGCTTATGAAGTGTTGGTATTCCTAGCTAGGAATTTGCTGTTTCAGTAGCAGACTGAGAGAACATAGTGTGTTTTTGTATTTTTTTTTACCTTTATTTAACTAGGCAAGTCAGTCAAGAACAAATTTTCAATGACGGGTTAACTGCCTGTTCAGGGGCAGAACGACAGAGTTGTACCTTGTCTGCTCGGGGATTTGAACTTGCAACGTTCCGGTTACTAGTCCAACGCGCTAACCACTTGGCTACCCTGCCGCCCCATGTACTATAGTCTATCTATCTGACATGTACTATAGTCTATCTGACCTGTACTATAGTCTATCTGACCTGTACTATAGTCTATCTATCTGACATGTACTATAGTCTATCTGACCTGTACTATAGTCTATCTGACCTGTAGTATAGTCTATCTGACCTGTACTATAGTCTATCTGACCTGTACTATAGTCTATCTATCCTGTACTATAGTCTATCTGACCTGTACTATAGTCTATCTATCTGACCTGTACTATAGTCTATCTGACCTGTACTATAGTCTATCTGACCTGTACTATAGTCTATCTATCCTGTACTATAGTCTATCTATCCTGTACTATAGTCTATCTATCCTGTACTATAGTCTATCTGACCTGTACTATAGTCTATCTATCCTGTACTATAGTCTATCTGACCTGTACTATAGTCTATCTATCTGACCTGTACTACAGTCTATCTATCTGACCTGTACTACAGTCTATCTATCTAACCTATACTATAGTCTATCTATCTGACCTGTACTCTAGTCTATCTGACCTGTACTCTAGTCTATCTGACCTGTACTCTAGTCTATCTGACCTGTACTCTAGTCTATCTGACCTGTACTATAGTCTATCTATCTGACCTGTACTACAGTCTATCTATCTGACCTGTACTCTAGTCTATCTGACCTGTTCTATGGTCTATCTGACCTGTTCTATGGTCTATCTGACCTGTACTATAGTCTATCTATCTGACCTGTACTATGGTCTATCTGACCTGTACTATGGTCTATCTGACCTGTACTCTGGTCTATCTGACCTGTACTATAGTCTATCTATCTAACCTATACTATAGTCTATCTATCTGACCTGTACTCTAGTCTATCTGACCTGTACTCTAGTCTATCTGACCTGTACTATAGTCTATCTATCTGACCTGTACTACAGTCTATCTATCTGACCTGTACTCTAGTCTATCTGACCTGTTCTATGGTCTATCTGACCTGTTCTATGGTCTATCTGACCTGTACTATAGTCTATCTATCTGACCTGTACTATGGTCTATCTGACCTGTACTATGGTCTATCTGACCTGTACTCTGGTCTATCTGACCTGTACTATAGTCTATCTGACCTGTACTATAGTCTATCTATCTGACCTGTACTATGGTCCATATATCTAAACTGTACTATAGTCCATATATCTGACCTGTACTATAGTCTATCTATCTGACCTGTACTATGAAGGCAGCCATGGCAGAGAACAGGGCCAGTAGTGCCATGCGTCTGAGCCGGCGCAGGTTGACCCGTTTCAGGAGGAAGAAGCGTGCCCAGCCCAGCTTCTTAGCCGTGTGGGGCGGGTAACGCATGGCGTTGGCATCCTCCAGGTTGAGCTTCTTAATGAGACAGGCACGCAGGTGGCTGAGCTGGTCAAAGCCATGCTGGCTGTGGTAGCGTCCCATACCACTGTTACCTTGGGGAAGGAAGGAAGGAAGGAAGGACACACACACACACACACACACACACACACACACACACACACACACACACACACACACACACACACACACACACACACACACACACACGTCAGGTCAGGTACTAACAAGGGTGCCATTAAGACACACACATAACACACATATCAGTATCATATGTGTGTGTGTGTTGTTAACTTACCCACCCCTCCGAAGGGGAGAGCACTGACAGTGAAATGGACCAGACAGTCATTGGCCACTAGGGCCCCACTAGAAGTCTCTGCTATCACCCTCCTGATCAACTAGAGGTGGAGGGAGGGAGGGAGGCGAGAGAGAGACAGCGAGTCAGAGGGAGAGAGACAGAGAGACACTAACTTAGTATTTAACGTAGGTCATAAGTCATATTCATTAATATGGATATGTTTCATTAGTTTAATCTTACAGACTTTAGCTTTGATTTGACTTCTATGGTCTTTACCTTGTTGTCAGGTGAGAACACGTAGAGGGCCAGAGGCTTCTCTCTCTCATTGATGAACTGTATAGCCTCGTCCACTCCACTAACAGTGACAATGGGGAGCAGGGGACCAAAGATCTCCTCTTGCATCACCTTGGAGCCCCCTGTCACGTCCTTCAGCACCGTGGGGGCTGGACACACGCGCACATTGAGGAATAACACACGCACACACACAGTGAGCAGACACAACGGGGCAGGGGGGGGGAAGGGAAGGCTCGTGAATACTACAAACTTGAGAAATAACACACGCACACACACGCACACACACCCACACACACACACACACACAGGGGCCTCGTTAACGTACCTACACACACACACACTTGGAGAGAGAACACACACACACACACACACACACACAGGGGCCTCGTTAACGTACCTACACACACACACACTTGGAGACAGAACACACACACACACACACTTGGAGAGAGAACACACACACACACAGCCTACAGGGGCCTCGTTAACGTACCTATATAGCATTGTGACTGGTCGCTGTCTCCTCCGATGGCCACAGTACTCCCCTCGAGCAGTGACATCACCCTCTGGAAGTGGCGCTGGTTAATGATGCGTCCGTAGTCCTCGAAGGACTTTGGGTCGTCCGTATAAAACTCCTAACACCAGCACAAAGGTTAAATACATTATTGCGAATGACCATTAAAATGCAGCTATGGGGCCTAGTGAAAGTCTGCACCCTCTTGAATGTTTTTCCTTAACATAAAAAGGAATGGAATTATACTTTTTTCCCCCTCTATTTACCAGTATTGTGGTGGCAGCATCATGTTATGGGTATGCTTGTCACCGGCAGGGACTGGGGAGTTTGTCAGGATGAAAATAGATATGAAAAGGAGCAGAGCCCAGGTAAAAAATTTGAGGAAAACCCCACCTCAGTCTCTAGGGTTGTATTTTTCTACGGGACAACTACACAAATGTTTATGCAAAAGCAGTGTCGAGTGTTCCTGAGTGGTCAAGTCTCAGTTCGGACATAAATCTGCTTAAAATAAAAATCAGAGTCAAGGTTTAAATAACACTGTCCATTAATGATCCCCAACCAAATTTACTGAACCTGAGCAATTGACACCAAGTATTAACTCAGGGGGTTGGATTTATCCAATTATCATATTTCAGTTTTTTTTTCTTAATTTGGAAAATGTTGTAGAATTTTATTTTACTTTGAAAATGTGGAGTAGGGTGTGTAGATATGTTGTAAAACACATTTAACTGTGGAGTAGGGTGTGTAGATTTAAATGTGGAGTAGGGTGTGTAGATATGATGGGAAACACATTTAAATGTGGAGTAGAGTGTGTAGATTTAAATGTGGAGTAGGGTGTGTAGATATGATGTAAAACACATTTAACTGTGGAGTATGGTGTGTAGATTTAAATGTGGAGTATGGTGTGTAGATTTAAATGTGGAGTATGGTGTGTAGATTTAAATGTGGAGTATGGTGTGTAGATTTAAATGTGGAGTATGGTGTGTAGATATAAATGTGGAGTATGGTGTGTAGATTTAAATGTGGAGTATGGTGTGTAGATTTAAATGTGGAGTATGGTGTGTAGATTTAAATGTGGAGTATGGTGTGTAGATATAAATGTGGAGTATGGTGTGTAGATATAAATGTGGAGTATGGTGTGTAGATTTAAATGTGGAGTAGGGTGTGTAGATTTAAATGTGGAGTAGGGTGTGTAGATTTAAATGTGGAGTATGGTGTGTAGATTTAAATGTGGAGTATGGTGTGTAGATTTAAATGTGGAGTAGGGTGTGTAGATTTAAATGTGGAGTATGGTGTGTAGATTTAAATGTGGAGTAGGGTGTGTAGATTTAAATGTGGAGTATGGTGTGTAGATTTAAATGTGGAGTAGGGTGTGTAGATTTAAATGTGGAGTATGGTGTGTAGATTTAAATGTGGAGTAGGGTGTGTAGATTTAAATGTGGAGTATGGTGTGTAGATTTAAATGTGGAGTAGGGTGTGTAGATTTAAATGTGGAGTAGGGTGTGTAGATTTAAATGTGGAGTATGGTGTGTAGATTTAAATGTGGAGTAGGGTGTGTAGATTTAAATGTGGAGTAGGGTGTGTAGATTTAAATGTGGAGTAGGGTGTGTAGATTTAAATGTGGAGTAGGGTGTGTAGATTTAAATGTGGAGTATGGTGTGTAGATTTAAATGTGGAGTAGGGTGTGTAGATTTAAATGTGGAGTAGGGTGTGTAGATTTAAATGTGGAGTATGGTGTGTAGATTTAAATGTGGAGTAGGGTGTGTAGATGTAAATGTGGAGTAGGGTGTGTAGATTTAAATGTGGAGTATGGTGTGTAGATTTAAATGTGGAGTATGGTGTGTAGATTTAAATGTGGAGTAGGGTGTGTAGATTTAAATGTGGAGTATGGTGTGTAGATTTAAATGTGGAGTAGGGTGTGTAGATTTAAATGTGGAGTAGGGTGTGTAGATTTAAATGTGGAGTATGGTGTGTAGATTTAAATGTGGAGTAGGGTGTGTAGATTTAAATGTGGAGTAGGGTGTGTAGATTTAAATGTGGAGTAGGGTGTGTAGATTTAAATGTGGAGTATGGTGTGTAGATATGATGGAAAACAAGTTCAAGGGGGTGTTGACTTTGTACAGGCACTGAGTGAATTACAGCTGCTGTCAACTTCTTTAAGAACAGGGGGGCGGCAGGGAGCCTAGTGGTTAGAGAGTTGGGCCAGTAACCGAAAGGTTGCTGGATCGAATCCCTGGGCTGACGAGGTAAAAATCTATCATTCTGCCCCTGAACAAGGCGGTTAAACCCACTGTTGACTTCTTTAAGAACAGACGTGACATAGATCTTAGTTGCCGGATCAAGGTTCTGTATGAGTGGTCTGGAGTCAACACCGGTTCTGAGCTAACGTACCCCTCCTTGTACTCTGGGTCAGATGAAGTAGTGGAATGTTAATTACCCTACTGTATGTGTAAGCCCCATTCTGCCCCATTTCTATTCAACTCATTTGTATAATACCGTGATGCATTTCCTGATCTCCTCCACCACTCTGTCCTGGAGGCTGGGTTCACACAGGATGTAGTCTGGGGCGATGCACGTCTGACCACAGTTCACAAACTTCCCCCAGGTGATACGCCTGCGGAAACACAGAGGATTAATGAGTAATGAGTAAAGTATGAAACGGTCTTTGAGCTGTTCTCATCTGAGTAAAATATGAAACAGACTTTGAGCTGTTCTCATCTGAGTATGAAACAGACTTTGAGCTGTTCTCATCTGAGTAAAGTATGAAACAGACTTTGACCTGTTCTCATCTGAGTAAAGTATGAAATGGTCTTTGAGCTCATCTCATTTGAAACAGTCCTTGAGCTGTTGCAGTGACGCTGCCCACAATATACAATTTCCAAGATTTTAGATGACCAGGGACAAAATGACACAGATTGAATAACTCTCAAGGAATATGGGGCAGTCTGCCACTGACCGGCACGCAACTCTGAGGTCGACGTCCTTATCGATGTAACAGGGGCTCTTCCCCCCCAGCTCCAGGGTCACAGGGGTGAGGTGTCGGGCTGCGGCCTCCATCACCAGTTTACCCACAGTGCTGTTCCCTGTGTAGAAGATGTGGTCGAAACGCTGACGCAGCAACTCCTGGGTCTCTGAGACACCCCCACACACTACAGGGTACAGCTCCTGGGGAGGACAGGGACAGACATGTAAACACACACACAAACTTCAGTTTCCTCTCACCATGAACAGAAGCCTACGACACTAGAGGGTTTGAAATTAGAATTTAAAGGAAACACAGTGGCCTTCAGACAGGATTCACACTCCTCGACTTTCCCCACATTTTGTTGTTACAGCCTGAATTTAAAATGGATTTGATTGACCTACTACACACAACAACAACAACAACAACAACAACGCCCTACAATGTCAAAGTGGAAATATGTTTGTTCTAATTTTTTACTGATGAATAAAAAATTAAAAGCTGAAATGTTTTGAGTCAATAAGTATTCAACCCCATTGTTATGGCGATGCCTAAATAAGTTCAGGAGTAAACCCTTGCTTAAAAAGGTCACGTAATATGTTGCATAGACTCCCTCTGTATGCAATAGTGTATAACATGATTTTTGAATGACTACCTCATCTCTGTACAACACACATACAATTATCTATAAAGTCCCTCAGTCGAGCAGTGAATTTTAAACGCAGATAATACCACAAAGACCAGGGAGGCTTTCCAATGCCTCGCAAAGAAGGGAACCTATTGGTAAAAAAGAAAATGCAAATGTTGCACAATCCAGGTGTGGAAAGCTCTTAGAGACTAACCCAGAAAGACTGTAATCGCTGTTAAAGGTGCTTCTACAAAGTATTGACTCGAGGGTGGGAATACTTATGTCAATGTGATATCTGTATTTCATTGTCAATACGTTTGCAAAAAAATAAAACATTTAAAAAAAAAAAAAACATGTTTGCACTTTGTCTTTATGGGGTATTGTTTGTAGATGGGTGAGATTTTAAAATAATATTTCATCCATTTTGAATTCAGGCTGTAACAACAAAATGTTTCAACAAGATGTAAGAATAACATGAGTAAAGTAAGTAAGCAGAATACATACAGGGTCAGTACCATATTAACAATGTACAGGGATACTGGAGTGGTGGAGGTAGATATGTAGAGGGGTAATGTGACTACATACAGGGTCAGTACCATATTAACAATGTACAGGGATACTGGAGTGATAGAGGTAGATATGTAGAGGGGTAATGTGACTATATACAGGGTCAGTACCATATTAACAATGTACAGGGATACTGGAGTGGTGGAGGTAGATATGTAGAGGGGTAATGTGACTATATACAGGGTCATTACCATATTAACAATGTACAGGGATACTGGAGTGATGGAGGTAGATATGTAGAGGGGTAATGTGACTATATACAGGGTCAGTACCATATTAACAATGTACAGGGATACTGGAGTGATAGAGGTAGATATGTAGAGGGGTAATGTGACTATATACAGGGTCAGTACCATATTAACAATGTACAGGGATACTGGAGTGGTGGAGGTAGATATGTAGAGGGGTAATGTGACTATATACAGGGTCATTACCATATTAACAATGTACAGGGATACTGGAGTGATGGAGGTAGATATGTAGAGGGGTAATGTGACTATATACAGGGTCAGTACCATATTAACAATGTACAGGGATACTGGAGTGATAGAGGTAGATATGTAGAGGGGTAATGTGACTATATACAGGGTCAGTACCATATTAACAATGTACAGGGATACTGGAGTGGTGGAGGTAGATATGTAGAGGGGTAATGTGACTATATACAGGGTCAGTACCATATTAACAATGTACAGGGATACTGGAGTGATAGAGGTAGATATGTAGAGGGGTAATGTGACTATATACAGGGTCAGTACCATATTAACAATGTACAGGGATACTGGAGTGATGGAGGTAGATATGTAGAGGGGTAATGTGACTATATACAGGGTCATTACCATATTAACAATGTACAGGGATACTGGAGTGATAGAGGTAGATACTGTATGTATAGGGGGAAGGAGACATCAGGTTATGTGATAAACAGAGTAGCAGGAGTGTACAGTATATGATGATTGTATGTGTGTGTGTATGTGTAGAGTCAGTATAAATGCATATTATGCGTGTGTGAGCAGATGATGGAGTGTGTGTTTGTGTGTGTGTTGGAGTGACAGTGTGTAGGGGCCATGTGAGTGTGCGTAGAGACAGTGCAAAAAAAGAAGAATAAAATACAATGGACACCTCAGATAGTTTGTGTAGCTATTTAGTTAGCTATTTAGTTAGCTATTTAGTTAGCTATTTAGTTAGCTATTTAGTTAGCTATTTAGTTAGCTATTTTGTTAGCTATTTAGCAGTCATATGGCTTGGGGATAGAAGCTGTTCAGGAGCCTGTTTGTGTAAAGGTAGAATGAGTCAAAGGGTTTCTGAAGGCTGTGTAAAGGAGTAAACATGCATCTGATAAGGATTTGATGCTAGTGAAGTGACCTTGTCCAGGTAGAGAGGGAGCAGTTCCTCCATGACCTTGGCTGAATGAGAGCTGACCTCTGACGGCTTAACCACAGCTGCATTACCTGAGGGATGGAGAGATGGGAGGGAGAGATGAGATGGGAGGGAGGGATGAGATGGGAGGGATGGATGAGATGGGAGGGAGGGATGAGGGAGGGATGGAGGGATGGATGAGGGAGGGATGGATGAGGGAGAGATGGATGAGGGAGGGATGGATAAGGGAGGGAGGGATGAGGGAGGGATGGAGGGATGGATGAGGGAGGGATGGATGAGGGAGAGATGGATGAGGGATGGATAGATGAGGGAGGGATGAGGGAGGGATGGATGAGGGAGGGATGGATGATGGAGGGATGCAGAAGAGAGGTGGTATTAGACAGTGAATGTGTAATCATAACAACGTTATGTGAGGATTCTGTGTTATGCACTATAGCCCGTTACCATATATGTGATTTAATATTATCTGCTGTTGGCTTGTGTGGATGTATGGGTTATGCACCATGGCTGACTTGAGACATTGTTAACAGTTTCAGGGCCATGGGCCTTTCTCGTGATGGAGAAATACAGAATAACATAAAAACGGACACATACAGAACGTAGTGTCGGGAACAAACAGTCTTTTGTTAGATAACAGGAGCCAGGTGTGTGATAACTGTATCGAGCATGGGCGCATAGATATTCTACACAACTACAACGACTGACCACTGAAGCGCCCGGGGGCTGGGACCAGCTCGTGCGCCAACAATCAACGATAGGCTGGGTGAGTTTAAACCACGCCCAGTCTCTACTCTGACAGGCTGGCTCAGAAGCAGGAATGACTTCTGTCAGTATATTATAATATCTTTGTCAGGAACAAGTCAGTTCTCTGTTTTGCCTTGCGAGGTGTGACAGAGAGCCCGTATATACGAAAATTGCATTTACCACTTATTGCTTAGCTAATAAAAAATACATAGCATACATTCGGTGACTCAGTGTCATACTTATCCTGATACCAGATTCGATTGACGCAACCCTAACAGTTACAAGACTGTGTTAGCTCAATGTTAGCCTGCTGAGGTAAAGCCTAGGCATTAGCTCGGGGAGCTAACACAAGTTTCCAAGTCTCAGGCAAGGTTATTCATCATGCGAGCATTGTTTACACACAGAACCACCTCCATTTCGTTTTCTACTACAGTACCTGCAGCAATAGCCGCGACCAGGGGCTGGAGGGTCACTGCCCAGGGATAGTTCCAGGCCCCGATGATGAGGACCACTCCCAGGGGCTCTGGCTGGATGTATACCTGTGACAAGACGTAGACTGTTTTTAATCTATGATCCCCCATCCTTCCTATGTTCTGTAGGGGTGGCATGTAGCCTAGTGGTTAGACAGTTGGGCCAGTAACCGAAAGGTTTCTGGATCGAATTCATGAGCTGCCCCTGAACAAGGTAAAGCCTAGGAACCCACTGTTCCCAGGCCGTCATTATAAATAAGAATTTGTTCTTAACTGACTTGCCTAGTCAAATAAAGGTACAATTTAAACGTTCTATGTTGTAAAAATACATTTAGGTGGAAACAGACAATGAGGTCCGATGGGCCCTGGTCACAAGTAGTGCACAATATAGGGAATAGGCTGCCATTTGGGACCCTCCAATGTTTATCTTGTCTTACCTCATCTAAGATGGTGAGGAGGCTCTTCTCTACAGGCCGAGGGGCAGCCCATTCTGCTAGCCTCTCCACAGCCACGTCAATCTCCCCTTCCAGACCCAGGGTCTCAAACAACTCTGTGCTGTGTTCAGTCTGCAGCAGGTCAAGGACACACCATTACACCAATCTGTCAGTCAGGCAGTCATATTTATATAGCCATTTTTACAAAAACATTGTCACAGAGTGCTCTACAGTAGGTTAACACAGTTATAAGTGGGTTATAATTAGATGTCCAGACTACATATTAACTTATTCTAAAAACTACTTATAAACCATTTTACAACCCCCTTATAGGATACCTTTATGTAAATTGTCAAATTAAACTCTCAAATGGTAACCTATTCCCTTTATAGTGTGCTACTTTTGACCAGGACCCAGGGCTCTAAAGTAGTGCACTATTAAGGGACTAGGGTGTAATTTGGGACGCCACTCCAACGCTTACCTTGTTAAGGTCCTTATTGACAGCGTCTGCAATGTCCTTGCGTCTCTCTGTGATGAAACGGTGCAGGTTCTTAAGCTGGTGAACTCTGAACTTCAGGGGTTTCGACATACCGGTCTGGAAGGCCCTCCTTGCCCTCTCTACCACCAGCTGTTCCCGAGACATACTACTACCGTACTGGGTCAAGGACTGGTAGAACAGGGACACTAAGGAAATGCATTATTGGGTTAGTAGCTAACGTTACATGTTGTGTGCTACCGAGGTACAGTGTGTGTGTGTGTTATCAAAACGGAGATAAGGATGCCTCTCTTATATTTCTACTCGTACATAACTATAGGGTAGGAATGTCAAAGTGTATTCATTAAAGCCAGTAGCCTAATAGGAGGAATCAACAATAATGCAAAAGTATATGTCTATGTGGTAGTAATAGACACTATCAGAAGGCAAGGATCTTTACCAGGATATTGCTGTAGGCACTCGATACCAAAACAACGCCTAGCATTAAGAGACTGTATAATCCTGGAGTTTTGCCATTCAAATAAAGGGGCTGAGCTACTAGCCAACGTTAGCTAAATGGCTAACAGCTAACAAAAAAACAACATTGAATTACAGAACCGTTCATATTCGAAGGCAACTAAAATGGCAAACCCAGATTTTCATAGCAATACCTTGTAAAGTCAGCAGAGAAATTTGGTATATTTTTGAACGAACGTTTGCACTTCAGTTGACCCCAATAGTGCAACACTGTAGCAACTCACCTCAGTACAGTAGCTTTCGTCCTGTTATCCGACAAAATTATAACAGTAACACCACGTCATCGGAAGGGGGAAGGGCCACCACAGCGAACACCATGGCGGTTGGTTAAGCAATATGTCAATCCAACTCGAGAAGCAAGGTTTGTCAAATGACAAGTGTAGATCGGTTGACTCTTGCCCATTTGGGAAGTAGGCGCCGCCTATTTGATGGTGCCCACAGATGATAGAACAAAGAAACAGATGATTCCCCGGATGTATAAATCTGTAGCATCCGGTTGGAATTTTCATTCCCAAATATGGTGAGGGGAGGAAGCTCAGTCAGAGAATAAGAGGCGAAGAGAGAGGTTTCACTCTCGCCAAAATTTGTCCAAAATAAACCCAATTCGTTTCTACAGTAGCTGTGCGTAGGTAACATCATCGAGGAAGACAAGGCAGAAAAAAATAAGCTATACAACCTAGGTGTTGTGATAATTGCGTTGTTTGCTCTATAACCTGTTAGTTCATATACCTTGCCACCGTGATATATAGGCCTAGACAATAAGACACTGTGGCAGAATAAATTCAACCACACCTTTGTTTAATCACAAAACCAGAGAGCAACAATTGTCTGTTGAAGTCCACAAAGCATATTCCATGTAACAAACAATTTTGTGATGTTACCTGCCTACATACAGACTTGAAATCATTGGCCACTTTAATAAATGGAACACTAGTCACTTTAATAATGCCACTTTAATAATGTTTACATATCTTGCATTACTCATCTCATATGCATATACTATATTGTAAAGCATCTACTGCATCTTGCCTATGCTGCTCTGTCATTGCTCATCTATTTATTTATATTTTCTTATTCCATTCCTTTACTTATATGTGTGTGTATTAGGTATTTGTTGTGGAATTATTAGATAATACTTGTTAGATATTGTTGCACTGTCGGAACTAGAAGCAAAAGCGTTTTGCTACACTCGCAATATAATCTGCTAACGATGTGTATGTGACCAATAACATTTGATTTGATTTGATTTACATGACCTACAGCATTGTCTGGCAAATTCATGTTTCTGACATTTTCGGACTACAAAACAACTATTGATTTAGAACCACAGAGAGTTGCCCGCAAGAGGCAGAGAAAACGGGAGCTGCCTCCACTATTCCAGCACCATTTCAATTAAAACATTTCAACATCATCAAATCACCTCTGCTTAGTCTAAAACAGTGACAACTAAAGATACCAAAAACAATTTCGGCCAATCAACATAAGCTAGATATGATATGGCTGTCCATGATTTCTGATTTCTGATTTGTGTGTGTGTGTAGAAAAGTAGAAAAAACATGACTCACCCTACTTGTAGAGAAACGCCAATGTCATCCTCCTCTCGTTCATGTTGACGAAGCGGTCTATGACTCTGTCATACAGTACATTCTTTTAGTTTTGTTGTTCTTGGCTACCTTGCTAAAACGCTTGCTCGCTAGCCTAGCTTCCTTTCATGGGCAACGATGAGCCAACTAGTTAAGATTAGCGTACTACATCTAACTACATATTGAACTTCCATCCTCTCAGGCCAGAGGCACAACAATGTATTAATTTATGGTTGGATCAGAATTGCCGTTTTAATCATTGGCCAGTACGGAGAATTAAGTAAAACCACAAGTCCAAATCTCTATCTCCATACATGGCAAATTTAGGGAAGGGTACATTTTAGCTAGCTGGATAGCCACCGGAGGACAACGACACAACGAGATACAACAAATCAAGTTTTTTCTGACAATGACATTTTGCTTTTGATTAGTGATTGGTGTGAAGCCAAATCCAAACTGGCTTCCATTGACACCATTTTTTGGACCATTCACATTCGATCTCACTCAGCTGATTTGCAATTATTTTATCCTTTTTTTTTTTATCAAGAGAGACCAAATGCTCACTGGCTTCGCTAGCGTTCAATGGGATTATTTTGAACCTAAGCTTGTCGCATGCATTCCAGGCTTTGGGACAACGACTCCCATGAGCATCTCGTCAATATACAGTGCATTTGGTAATTATTCAGACCCCTTCACTTTGTCCATATTTTGTTACGTTACAGCCTTCTTCTAAAATGGATTAAATCGTTTTTTTTTTCTCTCATCAATCTACACACAATACCCCATAATGACAATGACATAATTGCAGGAAATTTGTGATAAATTCACAACATTTTCTCTCCGTTCCCATGGGAAAATGTGTAGAATTGCCAAAAAGTTACTTTAAAAAACGTAGAGGCTACTTCTGTCAAGAGGGGTGCAAAAAATACTAATAATTGCACGTGAAGGGGCCCAAAATGCTATAGCTGTACATGCTATACACTCGCAAACTGAAAGCATATGTACAATTCATTGGTTAAGAGAGAGGACTCAAATATCACCTTAATTTGTAGCTTTATCATCGCTGCAAAGTTGGTTCCAGTTTCAGTCACTTCTTTGGCCACGTTCGCATGGGTCTAACAAAAACACTTTAATGACTGGTTGACATATGGAATTGTTTTTAGATGGTGGGTTGGCATATGGAATTGTTTTAAGATGGTCACACCAAGGATAATTTAGTTATTTGATTTAGAATTTTAGGACCCCAGGAAATCACAGATTTCCTGCAATTATGTCATTGTCATTATGGGGTATTGTGTGTAGATTGATGAGAGAGAAAAAAAACAATAAAATCAATTTTAGAATTGTGACCCCTTTAGGTCTAATAAAAATATTTAATGAAACATTTTCACCCATATTTTACCTTTTCATAGAGAAATCATATTAATGTGTAGTCCTAACTGTTCGGACGATACCAACAGAAGATGGCAGATCGGCGGTACCGACTTCCGGCGTGTCCCGTGACGCAACCCAAACCGTTCAAAAGCTACAGATGTTTTTCTGAGATGACTGATTTTCAGGATGTCTTACAGTCTGACGAACACCGCTGATGCGGAAGGCCGCCATTGGTGGATGTGAGGGATTGAGACGCAGCCCATGCAAAATGTATGCTAATTAGATTTACGCGGGGGCGTGGACATCAACTCTAGGTTAAGAAGTGAAATTGTAGAAATAGGCGGGGTTTATGATTGTGGCTGTGGTAACTATGGACGTTAGTTACTAGTTTCATGCAGCGTACCAGAGCAGTTCTTCCCCTGTCATATTAGTTTGTAGCCCAGATGCTACAGACAAAAGTTGGTACATCAGCATTACTGACTTCAGACGAGTCCCGTGACACTTGTGGGGGTCGTAGAGCAAAACGGAGCACACCCTTGTGTTCGTGAGAGTCTTCCCTCTGTAGGCGGATGTGAGAAGGCCGATCTTCAAGATGTCACCTGGTCTGACAAACAGTGTGTAGCTCTGCCACTTTCCACTGCATAAGAGGAAGGGCGACGTAGGTGGATGCGGTGGATTGAGACGAAGTCAATGCAAGATATGCAGATATCTCTAGCTTAAATTGACAGATTTTGTGGCAGATTTATTTACTATGTTACTTATGGATGCACCGGTGCCTCAATAGACTCTAGGGGGTTAAATAATCAAAATATACTGTAGCAATCTTTGCTTTCCATATTGGCGGGATTGCGTAGGTGGTTTGCCTTTTACGCTGGAGACTCAGGATCGCTTCCCACTCCCTCCGTTCGCTACACTGGTGTCAGAAGTGGGATGGTGGCTGTGAGGCAGTCCCACATGGCCCCAATGTGTGAGGGACACTTGTGGTTAGTCGAAGCACGTACCTTCCCGTTTGTAGGAGGCAGTCTAGTGATTCTCGCCACGTTACAATTAGTTATCGAGACATCTTACCAGCACCAGCTAGCTTTCTAGCAGGTTGTTTAATGAAGGAGATATAATTTTTTAAATGAACATGTGAGATTTGTGAGATTAGAACAACTTTCCAATGATAAATATAGCTAGTTATCTACAAAAACAGAATCATACAATAAATCACCCCAAAAATTGCTCACTCACCATAACAGCAGATTGGTTCAAGTATCCTTTTGGAGCATGCAGCAGGTTTGAAATAAAATGTAAGCCCCGCCCTCGTAATTGAGTCAACCAACCACATTAATTCTTTCTTCGGGGCAGAGCTGCCTTCATGCCTTGTTCATATTTTGTCGGGTAAATCGTAAATACGACCTTCCTACTGGGATATATGCACGTGAACACCCCTCCAACTTGTCGTTACGACTAGGAAACTTGGCCATGATCTCTTTCCCACATGCCGAACACTGACTTCACGCACCACAAACATGACCGTGATTTCGGGTGGTCAATGGTGAGAACGGTTCTTGCTTTCCTTCTGAGCTCCGAGCACGTGAACGCTCCAATTCTTTCGTCCGATCACTGCGACAGGACGTGAACGCGACATAAGTACATTAGTCATGACATGAAATGAGCACCTGCACATAGCACTAGCTAAGTCTGTAATAGTGTGTTTACATAGACACAGCACTAGCTAAGTCTGTAATAGTGTGTTTACATAGACACAGCACTAGCTAAGTCTGTAATAGTGTATTTACATAGACACAGCACTAGCTAAGTCTGTAATAGTGTGTTTACATAGACACAGCACTAGCTAAGTCTGTAATAGTGTGTTTATATAGACACAGCACTAGCTAAGTCTGTAATAGTGTGTTTACATACCTTAAGGGAACATTTCGGCATTTCGTGTATGATCAGTGAGAAAGTCCATATTGCAAATGTACGGTCCCTTACTAGACGTCCGAAATCGTTTGTAAAATTCGCGGTCGGCGTCGGGCCGTGCGGTAGGGCCAGACCTACCGGGAAGTCATCAAATGAACTTTGTCGGACATTCGGTTTCCGTTTTAAAAAATAAACAAGTTTTTGACCGTTTTTCCGCTGTCCCGGAATTTCCCACAAGAGGGCATACGGAATCATATGGCAATTTGGCAAAACATCACGAATCACGACGGGGCCTTATCTCGAAAACGGAAAATATTTCGAAGCCGAAACTCGGTGAGCGTAGGTTTGGCATAATGGGCAGTTGGCCCCGAACAAGATGGCGTCTAGGCCTCGACGGTTTTTGAGTTATGGCCGTTTTTCTGGGATTAAAGGTCCTAAATGGAAATAGAGAAATTATTTTTCCACTTCAGGTCAAAGTCAAGGAGCCTCCGGTGTCAATAAAAAAAAAAACAGCCATTTATCTATCGTCATTTAAGAGAAACGGAACAATGACATCTTGGTGATGGTCACAAATAGGCGTTTTTTTTTTTCAACGGTTACAGATCCAGTTGCAGGGTGTTCATACGAATCTTTTTAAAGTGTGCTGCGGAGCTCTGCGACATTTCTGTGATTTTCTATGATTTTCTGAAATAACACACACATACTAAACCCTCCGTAAATAACTCAGTTCTTAACGTAAAGACTTAAAACTCAGGATTCTGTAAAAGCATACCCCAATGAGGATATGTGGTTAATTATAGCTTCCTGTGCCAACCGGAAGTGCCTTAAATGGTGTCTCAGGGGCTGTTTCGAAGGGTTAAAAAAGTCAGATCTGTCCAAAACTTCATATATGTGATTAGGCAACCCCCATGAACTGTAAATCAGTCATTTTTCCCCAAAAAAATCAAAGGAAAAAAAAATCACACTAAAACACAACTTGAATGGAGGGACGTATTGGGGTGCGTAGAGACAGACAGTGGCTGCAATAGTTAGCTTTGTTGGAGCTAAAAAAGAACCGTCAGACCTAGAGTTCCGAAACTTTAGAAACCTGTTCTAGACCTCCGGTCGATGGTGCGTGGTGAGTTACGTGGCTCTAGACGGTTCTCGGACCGAGAAACAGCTTCGTACATTTGCAATACCTTCAATTCATTTTGACCATTACGAAAATGACGACGTTTAGAAAAGTCTCAGAGACGCAAGGCTAGGTGCATTGAAACCGGCTCGGCCCATAGAGACGGACCCCAACGTTTCTGTCCGATAGCTCGTTCAAGGACCCCGTAGGAAGGCATGGAAAATAGTGGATTTTCAGCACCAATTAGGGTTTTTCTCGGACGCCAAATGACCTATCGAGCCGAAACTCGGGATTCGGGGTCGCCTCACATAGGACTTCACATAATGTCCGAACTGGACCCGCAGCTAGAACGTAACTATGTGTTTTACCTTTTTATTATGTTTTAAACTAAAGGCGCTGTGAATTATGGGACTGCTCTGACATATGTGATAGTTGGCTTCTAAATGAGTAGGAAAAAGTGGGTTTGGTGTCATAATGACATCTAATTGACTGATGGACACTGACTTGCTAGTTGACTTTTGTGCATTTGCAATATGTTTAAACAGAGAGGGACCATCACCAAAATGGCATTCTGAAATCAACACAAAAAATGGCATCACCATAGTCTCCAGACTGTGCTAAGTTCAACGAGCTATCCGCCTTGACCGTAGCTCGCTCGGTGTAAGTGCAACGACCATTAGAAAAGTAGGCCCAAAATGAAGCCTGCCCCACAATGTCATTTGCTTTTGGGTGACAGTGAGAGAACCGTTTAGGTGAGAAGAAAAATTACACCACATGAATGTTCCTAAGGTCCTCCCGATCCGTGCAAGCCTAACCTTGACCGTGTGGCATTAACCCTTAACAGTAAAACAGTGTTTTTTGATCTCACAGAATGCAGTGTCATCTCTCCCCATAGGAATACATTGCCTGCACCCCTAATTTCAACCTGAAGTCTATATGGGTTATGAATGCCGTATGAACCTGTCTTCGGTACCAGTCCATCAGGCCACTATGAGGTCTACCTGTGTTGATTCTGAGCTTCCTGGACCAACCGGAAGTGGTTAAAATGCCCCTAAAAGTGTTTACCCATACCCTGCCTGCAGTTTGACAGACATAGTGCATTCAACCCTGTGTAAATCAGTCAGTTCTTAACGTAAGGACTTAAAACTCAGGATTCTGTAACAACATACCCCAATGAGGATATGTGTTGATTTATAGCTTCCTGTGCCAACCGGAAGTGCCATAATTGGTGTCTCAGGTGCTGTTTCGAAGGGTTAAAAAAGTCTGATCTCTCCAAAATTTCATATGTGTGATTAGGGAACCCCCATGAACTGTAAATCAGTCATTTTTCCCCAAAAAAATCAAAGGAAAAAAAAATCACACTAAACACAACTTGGATGGAGGGACGTATTGGGGTGCGTAGAGACAGACAGTGGCTGCAATAGTTAGCTTTGTTGGAGCTAAAAAAGAACGGTCGGACCTAGAGTTCCGAAACTTTACAATCCTGTTCTAGGCCTCATGTCGATAGTGCGTGGTGAGTTAGGTGGTTCTAGAAGGTTCTCGGACCGAGAAACAGCCTCGTACATTTGCAATACCTTCAATTAATTTTGACCATTACAAAAATGACGACGTTTAGAAAAGTCTCAGAGACGCAAGGCTAGGTGCATTGAAACCGGCTCGGCCCATAGAGACGGACTCCGACGTGTCTGTCCGATAGCTCGTTCAAGGACCCCGTAGCAAGGCATGGAAAAAAGTGGATTTTCAGCACCAATTAGGGTTTTTCTCGGACACCAAATGACCTATCGAGCCGAAACTCGGGATTCGGGGTCGCCTCACATAGGCCTTCACATAATGTCCGAACTGGACCCGCAGCTAGAACGTAACTATGTGTTTTACCTTTTTATTATGTTTTAAACCGAAGGCGCTGTGAATTATGGGACTGCTCTGACATATGTGATAGTTGGCTACTAAATGAGTAGGACAAAGTGGGTTTGGTGTCAATTGATATCCATTTGGTGTCATAATGACATCTAATTGACTGATGGACACTGACTTGCTAGTTGACTTTTGTACATTTGCAATATGTTTAAACGGAGAGGGACCATCACCAAAATGGCATTCTGAAATCAACACAAAAAATGGCATCACCATAGTCTCCAGACTGTGCCGAGTTCAAGGAGACGCCCCGCTTGACCGTAGCTCGTTCTGAGTGCAGCAAACTTGAAAAAAAGAAGGCCCAAAATGAAGCCTGCACCACAATGTCATTTGATTTTGGGTGGCAGTGAGAGAACCGTTAGGGTGAGAAGCACAATTCCACCACATGAATGTTCCTAAGGTCCTCCCGATCTGAACAAGCCTAACCTTGACCGTGTGGCATTAACCCTTCACAGTAAAACAGGGTTTTTTGATCTCACAGATTACAGTGACATCTCTCCCCATAGGAATACATTGCCTGCACCCCTAATTTCAACCTGAGGCCTATGTGGGTTATGAATGCCGTATGAACCTGTCTTCGGTACCAGTCCATCAGGCCACTATGAGGTCTACCTGTGTTGATTCTAAGCTTCCTGGACCAACCGGAAGTGGTTAAAATGCCCCTAAAAGTGTTTACCCATACACTGCATGCAGTTTGATAGACATAGTGCATTCAACCCTGTGTAGATCAGTCAATTCTTAACGTAAGGACTTAAAACTCAGGATTCTGTAACAGCATACCCCAATGAGGATATGTGTTGATTTATAACTTCCTGTGCCAACCGGAAGTGCCATAATTGGTGTCTTAGGGGCTGTTTCGAAGGGTTAAAAAAGTCTGATCTTTCCAAAACTTCATATGTGTGATTAGGCAACCCCCATGAACTGTAAATCAGTCATTTTTCCCAAAAAAATTCAAAGGAAAAAAAAATCACACTAAAACACAACTTGGAAGGAGGGACGTATTGGGGTGCGTAGAGACAGACACTGGCTCCAATAGTTAGCTTTGTTGGAGCTAAAAAAGAACCGTCGGACCTAGAGTTCCGAAACTTTAGAAACCTGTTCTAGACCTCCCGTAGATGGTGCGTGGTGAGTTACGTGGCTCTGGAAGGTTCTCGGACCGAGAAACAGCCTCGTACATTTGAAATAACTTCAATTCATTTTTGCATCACGAAAATGACGACATTTAGAAATGTCCCAGAGTCGCAAGACTAGGTGCATTGCAAACGTCTCGGCCCATATAGACAGACCCCAACGTTTCTGTCCAATAGCTCATTCAAGGACCCCGTAGCAAGTCATGGAAAATAGTGGATTTTCAGCACCAATTAGGGTTTTTCTCGGACACCAAATGACCTATCGAGCCGAAACTTGGGATTCGGGGTCGCCTCAGCTAGGCCAACACATAACATAAGAAATGGACCCGCAGCTAGAACGTAACTACGTGTTTTATGGTTTTTTTATGGTTTGAACCGAAGGGGTTGTGAATTTTGGGCCAGCTCTGAAGTATGTAATAGTTGGCTACTAAACGAGTTGGAAAAAGTGGGTTTGGTGTCAGTTTGTATCAGTTTGGTGGTCAGAATGATATCTAATTGACTGATGGACTCTTGTCCACTTGACTCTTGTACATTTGCAATATGATCCTATAGTGAAAAAACATCACCAAAAGCGACATTCTGAAATCAACCCAAACGAGCGATTGAGATGACCCAGAATCACTGCAAAGCCATCCCGAGTTCATCGGGCCAGTCAATTTCACATTCCTGCAAGATTTTTATAGCATGACAAATTCGTGATGGTACCTGCCCTTTAAAACATATTGCAAATGCACAGTGACTTTGAAAAAGTAAGAAACAAAAAAAAATACATCTAAAAAATTTTGAGCATGACAAATTCGTGATGGTACCTGCCCATTGAAACATATTGCAAATGCACAGTGACTTTGAAAAAGTAAGGAAACATAAACAAAAAAAATCCAAAATTTTTATTTTTGGGTGACCAGTTGCACGTGCATTTGCAATATGATTCTATAGTGAAAAAACATATTGCAAATGCACAGTGACTTTGAAAAAGTAAGGAAACATAAACAAAAAAAATCTAAAATTTTTGGGGGGGGATGACCAGTTGCATGTGCATTTGCAATATGATTCTATAGTGAAAAAACATATTGCAAATGCACAGTGACTTTGAAAAAGTAAGGAAAAATAAACAAAAAAAATCTAAATTTTTTTGGGGGGGATGACCAGTTGCACGTGCATTTGCAATATGATTCTATAGTGAAAAAACATATTGCAAATGCACAGTGACTTTGAAAAAGTAAGGAAACATAAACAAAAAAAATCTAAAATTTTTTGGGGGGGATGACCAGTTGCATGTGCATTTGCAATATGATTCTATAGTGAAAAAACATATTGCAAATGCACAGTGACTTTGAAAAAGTAAGGAAACATAAAAAAAATCTAAATTTTTTTGGGGGGGATGACCAGTTGCATGTGCATTTGCAATATGATTCTATAGTGAAAAAACATATTGCAAATGCACAGTGACTTTGAAAAAGTAAGGAAAAATAAACAAAAAAAATCTAAAATTTTTTTTGGGGGATGACCAGTTGCACGTGCATTTGCAATATGATTCTATAGTGAAAAAACATATTGCAAATGCACAGTGACTTTGAAAAAGTAAGGAAACATAAACAAAAAAAATCTAAATTTTTTTTGGGGGGATGACCAGTTGCATGTGCATTTGCAATATGATTCTATAGTGAAAAAACATATTGCAAATGCACAGTGACTTTGAAAAAGTAAGAAACAAAAAAAAATACATCTAAAAAATTTTGAGCATGACAAGTTCGTGATGGTACCTGCCCATTGAAACATATTGCAAATGCACAGTGACTTTGAAAAAGTAAGGAAACATAAACAAAAAAAATCCAACATTTTTATTTTTGGGTGACCAGTTGCACGTGCATTTGCAATATGATTCTATAGTGAAAAAACATATTGCAAATGCACAGTGACTTTGAAAAAGTAAGGAAACATAAAAAAAATCTAATTTTTTTGGGGGGGGATGACCAGTTGCACGTGCATTTGCAATATGATTCTATAGTGAAAAAACATATTGCAAATGCACAGTGACTTTGAAAAAGTAAGGAAACATAAAAAAAAAAATCTAAAATTTTTTGGGGGGGATGACCAGTTGCATGTGCATTTGCAATATGATTCTATAGTGAAAAAACATATTGCAAATGCACAGTGACTTTGAAAAAGTAAGAAACAAAAAAAAATACATCTAAAAAATTTTGAGCATGACAAATTCGTGATGGTACCTGCCCATTGAAACATATTGCAAATGCACAGTGACTTTGAAAAAGTAAGGAAACATAAACAAAAAAACATCAACACATTTTTTGGGTAACCAGTTGCATATTTTAGATCACAAGATGACAAAGGTATAGTTTGAGCAAAGTAAAGCTTGAATTTTGAGCATGACAAATTCGTGATGGTACCTGCCCATTAAAACATATTGCAAATGCACAGTGACTTTGAAAAAGTAAGAAACAAAAAAAAATACATCTAAAATTTTTTGAGCATGACAAATTCGTGACGGTACCTGCCCATTGAAACATATTGCAAATGCACAGTGACTTTGAAAAAGTAAGGAAACATAAACAAAAAAACATCAACACATTTTTTGGGTAACCAGTTGCATATTTTAGATCACAAGATGACAAAGGTATAGTTTGAGCAAAGTAAAGCTTGAATTTTGAGCATGACAAATTCGTGATGGTACCTGCCCATTAAAACATATTGCAAATGCACAGTGACTTTGAAAAAGTAAGAAACAAAAAAAAATACATCTAAAAATTTTTGAGCATGACAAATTCGTGACGGTACCTGCCCATTGAAACATATTGCAAATGCACAGTGACTTTGAAAAAGTAAGGAAACATAAACAAAAAAACATCCAAAACATTTTTGGGTAACTTTGACTTTTGACTTCCTATGAAATCATATTGCAAATAGACAAATCATATTCCTTATGCACAAGTAAAAAAAAAAAAATTATGATAATAACATTTTACAAAAGTATATTCATACACTTCTTACACATGATTAATTGTCTTAAAATCGAAACAATTTCGAAAAACGGTCCAGAAAGCACTTTTTTTAGTTTTTAAAGTTTAAAAAAAAAATCACATTTTCGACTTTTGACTTCCTATGAAATCATATTCCAAATGGAGAAAACATATGCCTTATGCACAAGTAAAAAAAAAAAAAAAAAAATGATAATAAAGTATGACTAAAGTATGTTGATAAAGTTCTTATACATGTGTAATTGACACAAAAATTGAAAGAAATTTGAAAAACGGTCCAGAAAGCACTTTTTTAAGGATGTGTGAAGTTTTTTACCAAATTTTGACATTTTTGACTTTTGACTTTTGACTTCCTATGAAATCATATTCCAAATGGAGAAAACATATGCCTTATGCACAAGTAAAAAAAAATAAAAAATAGGATAATAAAGTATGACTAAAGTATGTTGATAAAGTTCTTATACATGTGTAATTGACATAAAAATTGAAAGAATTTTGAAAAACGGTCCAGAAAGCACTTTTTTAAGGATGTGTGAAGTTTTTTACCAAATTTTGACATTTTTGACTTTTGACTTTTGACTTCCTATGAAATCATATTGCAAATGTACAAAACATATGCCTTATGCGCATGTAATTAAAAAAATAAAAAAATATGATAAAAAAATTGGACAAAAGTATATTCATACAGCTCTTACACATGTGTAATTGACAAAAAAATCGAAAGAATTTCGAAAAAAGGCCCAGAAAGCACTTTTTTAAGGGGTGAAAAGTTTTTGAAAAAAATATCCTTTTTTCAAAAATTTTCTTTTGGATGTTGACTTGGGTTACATTTCCAATATGAAAAACCCCGGTGGAGCGCACTCGCCCCCTGTTGGATTTTTGAGGTGTTACAATTGGCAATTGCCATATGGCATTTGCCATATACTTTACACGAATCAACGCCGCTTTGGGTGGTATTGGACATCGTGTATATGGTTTGTCCAATGCCAATATCTTGCCATTCATTTTTGTACAATTCAGGGGGGTATTCCCTTACATAGACACAGCACTAGCTAAGTCTGTAATAGTGTGTTTACATAGACACAGCACTAGCTAAGTCTGTAATAGTGTGTTTACATAGACACAGCACTAGCTAAGTCTGTAATAGTGTGTTTACATAGACACAGCACTAGCTAAGTCTGTAATAGTGTGTTTACATAGACACAGCACTAGCTAAGTCTGTAATAGTGTGTTTACATAGACACAGCACTAGCTAAGTCTGTAATAGTGTATTTACATAGACACAGCACTAGCTAAGTCTGTAATAGTGTATTTACATAGACACAGCACTAGCTAAGCCTGTAATAGTGTATTTCATAGACACAGCACTAGCTAAGTCTGTAATAGTGTGTTTACATAGACACAGCACTAGCTAAGTCTGTAATAGTGTGTTTACATAGACACAGCACTAGCTAAGTCTGTAATAGTGTGTTTACATAGACACAGCACTAGCTACGTCTGTAATAATGTGTTTACATAGACACAGCACTAGCTAAGTCTGTAATAGTGTGTTTACATAGACACAGCACTAGCTAAGTCTGTAATAGTGTGTTTACATAGACACAGCACTAGCTAAGTCTGTAATAATGTGTTTACATAGACACAGCACTAGCTAAGTCTGTAATAGTGTGTTTACATAGACACAGCACTAGCTAAGTCTGTAATAGTGTGTTTACATAGACACAGCACTAGCTAAGTCTGTAATAGTGTGTTTACATAGACACAGCACTAGCTAAGTCTGTAATAGTGTGTTTACATAGACACAGCACTAGCTAAGTCTGTAATAGTGTGTTTACATAGACACAGCACTAGCTAAGTCTGTAATAGTGTGTTTACATAGACACAGCACTAGCTAAGTCTGTAATAGTGTGTTTACATAGACACAGCACTAGCTAAGTCTGTAATAGTGTGTTTACATAGACACAGCACTAGCTAAGTCTGTAATAGTGTGTTTACATAAACACACCACTAGCTAAGTCTGTAATAGTGTGTTTACATAAACACACCACTAGCTAAGTCTGTAATAGTGTCTTTACACAAACACTCTAAAAGGTGGATTGTTCTATTCTTTAGTATACACAACATTAATCAGCTCTAGCAGACAAATAACTAGAAAAACTCCCAAATGTAAACAAATGTGAAAAAAAGGCATGATAAGTTGAGTCCTCCCCCAGAGTAGTGAGACCAGCAGGTGGACACACACCCACACACACACACGGTCTTGAGCTGAGGACCCCATTTATACTCGAAGTCAATGCCACCAACCTGACCTGTATTTAAAGGAACAACGCCGTCTGTGTTGCTGACCCGTATTTCAACTCATACAAGGTGGAGCAGTCAACCCCCTTTTTAATGGTTTGAGTGTCCCGTAGAAGACTGCTGCCATTATCATGACAGTAATGCAGACGAATGCCAGAAAGCCCACTGCCACACCAAGTCCTGTAGAAGTGTCTGAGTTGTTGCTGGCAGTCTCCTGTTCTTTCATTGCCACAACTCTTTCTGCTCTGATGGTGATAGGAGTAGAGCTAATGGTTGTGTACCCTGTCACTCCGTCTACAATTTTGGGAACGGCATTCCTTCTCCTCCGGTTGGTACATTGTTTAAGAGTACTGCAGGCGCTCTCCTCACAGAGACGGGTGATGCAGTGGAGGAAGTAGGTGGACATCATCTCATTTGGTTGCTCCATGAATCGGAAGGCCGGGAAGGAGAAGCAGGCACGTTGGCTCTCTCCGTTCTCTCTGATGACGGTCAACGGGTCGACGTTGCAAGGGACAAACAGGTTGAAGACAGTGGAGTTGTCACTGTCGGGTTGTGGAGAAATGGAGGCGTAGCATTGGTCCAGGAACACGTGGTAATGGGAGGTCAGGTTGGTGGCTTGGACTCGAGTGTAGATTTCGGTCTTCAGCTCAAGACCCTGTTTCGGAATGATTAAGGGCGAAATGTAGTCGTCATCGCTGAAAAGATTAAGACTCAAAGTGCTGATGAAAGTACCATTGTTGTCCTTAACCGCAATGGAAGATGCAGACGTATCAATCTGGGTGTTGTTGGTCAGGTACTCTAAGGGATAGGCGCAGGAGTAATAATACTTCAACTCAGTGTTGTAAGTGACCGGCAATGTGGTGGGATCATATGATCGGACCACCCCGCTGATGTTGACTGTCTGGATGTTGGAGAAGTCAGAGAATATTCCTGTGCCTGCAGCGCTGGTTGTCCTGAAGAGGCTGCCACAGGAATTGGTTGTGTTGAGGGGGAATTCAAACCTCACGACAGGTGGAATCACACTTTGATCTAAGGTTCCCTTGCAGGCTGGGCCATTCATGACGTGGTTGAGGATAAGCAGGGACTCGTTGTAGCCAGTGTACATGGCTGGGCAGATGAGGATAGCCAGGCCAATAGATTTGGTTCCACAAGTTACCGAGATGTCAGTGTATTGTGGCCGTCTTAAGTTTGTTCCACAGTCAATTAATTGTAGTTGACTGTTCTTTGCGCCCATCACGGCAAAAAGTACAACGCTGAGAAGTTTCATTTTTGTTTGCGTTCCTTGCTGTGTTCATATCTTGACTGTCCTGCTTCATTACAGGTGCTCTTATAGCCAGGGCTCCTTCTTGGGATAGGACAGAAACAAGGTCAACGTTGCTCTGCTTATTCAAACGATTACATTGTGTTGAGGGTGTCACGCAGAGAAAATTGCCTATTTCTTTTGTCAATGTTCTTGAAAATGCAGGTTTCCCTTGGGCTGATATGATGTTTCATGCAGTGTTGAATGTAAACGAAACCGTTGGTGGCCTCATTTTTGACTCTCGACAATACCCCGCTGACCTTTCTCATGACCCAGTGTGGTCGTAAGAGAGCACACAATGACCCAGAAGTTGAAGTTTTAGTCTGTTTATAAATCACATACACATGATGTAGGTGGAGAACAGTGCCATGAAATTCGGACTTGCAGGTTCGCCTCGACAATGGAACAACAATCAAAAAGTAATTAAGTGACTAAAATGGTACAAAAAAAATAAAAGCTAAATGAATAAAAATATGATACAATATGATAAAATAGTATGTGGACACCCATTCAAATAGTATGTGGACACCCATTCAAATAGTATGTGGACACCCATTCAAATAGTATATGGACACCCATTCAAATAGTATATGGACACCCATTCAAATAGTATATGGACACCCATTCAAAAAGTATGTGGACACCCATTCAAATAGTATGTGGACACCCATTCAAATAGTATATGGACACCCATTCAAATAGTATGTGGACACCCATTCAAAAAGTATGTGGACACCCATTCAAAAAGTATATGGACACCCATTCAAAAAGTATATGGACACCCATTCAAATAGTATGTGGACACCCATTCAAAAAGTATGTGGACACCCATTCAAAAAGTATGTGGACACCCATTCAAATAGTATGTGGACACCCATTCTAAAAGTATGTGGACACCCATTCAAATAGTATGTGGACACCCATTCAAATAGTATGTGGACACCCATTCAAAAAGTATGTGGACACCCATTCAAATAGTATATGGACACCCATTCAAATGAGTGGATTTGGCTATTTCAGCCACACCCATTGCTGACAGGTATATAAATCGAGCACACAACCATGTAATCTCCATAGACAAACATCTGCTGTAGAATGGCCCGTATTGAAGAGCTCAATTACTTTTGGTATTTGGTATTTTATTAGGATCCAACCATTAGCTGTTACAAAAGCAGCAGCTACTCTTCCTGGGGTCCAACACAGAACATGAAACATAATACAGAATGACATAACACAGAGCATCAATAGACAAGAACTGCTCAAGGACAGAACTACATATATTTTTTAAAAGGCACACGTAGCCTACATACTGTATCAATGCATACACACAAACTTCTTGATAGCATGCCACCTTTCCAACAAGTCAGTTTGTCAAATTTCTGCCCTGCTAGAGCTGCCCCGGTCAACTGTAAGTGCTAGAAACGTTTAGGAGCAACAACGGCTCAGCCGCGAAGTGGTAGATCACACAAGCTCACAGAATGGGACCGCCGAGTTCTGAAGCATGTAAAAATCGTCTTCCAATTCATCCCAAAGGTGCGGCTGCTCGGCCATGGAAACCCATTTCATGAAGGTCCACGACGAACAGTCTTTGTGGTGCCGTTGCTTCCAGTTTGAAACTGTCAAAGACTCCAGCCACCCCAGTCATAGACTGTTCTCTCTGCTACCGCACGGCAAGCGGTACCGGAGCGCCAAGTCTAGGTCCAAGAGGCTTCTAAACAGCTTCTACCCCCAAGCTATAAGACTCCTGAACATCTACTCAAATGGCTACCCAGACTATTTACATTGACCCCCCCTCTCCCCCTTTCTACACTGCTGCTACTCTCTGTTGTTACCATCTATGCATCTAGGCACTTTAATAACACTTTAATAACAGTACCTATTGTACATATTACCTATGTACATATTACCTCAATTACCTTGACGCCGGTGCCCCAGCACATTGACTCTGTACCGGTACCCCCTGAATATAGCCTCCACATTGCCTATGTACCGGTACCCCCTGTATATAGCCTCCACATCGTCTCTGTACCGGTACCCCTTGTATATAGCCTCCACATCGTCTCTGTACCGGTACCCCCTGTATTTAGTCTCCACATTGACTCTGTACCGGTACCCCCTGTATATAGCCTCCACATCGTCTCTGTACCGGTACCCCCTGTATTTAGCCTCCACATTGTCTCTGTACCGGTACCCCCTGTATATAGCCTCCACATTGACTCTGTACTGGTACCCCCTGTATATAGCCTCCACATTGACTCTGTACCGGTACCCCCTGTATATAGCCTCCACATTGACTCTGTACCGGTACCCCCTGTATATAACCTCCACATTGACTCTGTACCGGTACCCCCTGTATATAGCCTCCACATCGTCTCTGTACTGGTACCCCCTGTATTTAGTCTCCACATTGACTCTGTACCGGTACCCCCTGTATATAGCCTCCACATCGTCTCTGTACCGGTACCCCCTGTATTTAGCCTCCACGTTGTCTCTGTACCGGTACCCCCTGTATATAGCCTCCACATTGACTCTGTACCGGTACACCCTGTATATAGCCTCCACATCGTCTCTGTACCGGTACTCCCTGTATATAGCCTCCACATTGACTCTGTACCGGTACCCCCTGTTTATAGCCTCCACATCGTCTCTGTACCGGTACCCCTGCATATAGCCTCGCTATTGTTATTTACTGCTGCTCTTTAATTATTTGTAATTCTTATCTCTTACTTTTTTTTTTAGGTATTTTCTTAAAACTGCATTATTGGTTAAGGGCTTGTAAGTAAGCATTTCACTGTAAGGTCTACTACACCTGTTGTATTTGGCGCATGTGACAAATAAAATTTGATTCGTTCAGATTGGTCTGCCATATAGCTGCCATGAGCTGCTATATGGACCGACTTTTGAAATCAGTGGAAGAGGATGACAGCTAAGGAGATGGAGAAAACACCTGTCTCCAGATTACCTCTTCACTACCACATTAACACTAGTGTTCTTGGGCACAAGCACTATGGTGGTTTGGTTAAAACATGTTGGTATTACAGACTCAGACAGGGAGAGGTTGGTCAACGCATGCTCACAGTACATGTCCTGCGGCCTTGTTGACCTGTATACATGTCTTTATCTCACTTCGGCTTCGGAGAGCGTGATCACACAGCCTTCCGGAACAGCTTTTGCTCTCATGCATGTTTCAATGTTATTTACCTCGAAGTGAGCATAGAAGTAGTTTAGTTCGCCTGGTAGGCTCATGTCACTGGGCAGCTCTCGGCTGTGTAGTCTGCAGTCTGTAATAGTTTGCAAGCCCTGTCACATCCGTCGGAGCCGGTGTCGTACGATTCAATCTTTTTTTTGTTGTTGTTTTTTTGTTGTTGAAATTTTACCCCGTTTTCTCCCCAATTTCGTGGTATCCAATTGTTTGTTTAGTATCTTGTCTCATCGCTACAACTCCCGTACGGGCTCGGGAGAGACGATGTTTGAAAGTCATGCGTCCTCTGATACACAACCCAACCAAGCCCAACCAACTTAACACAGTGCGCATCCAACCCGGAAGCCAGCCGCACCAATGTGTCGGAGGAAACACTGTGCACCTGGCAACCTTGGTTAGCGCGCACTGCGCCCGGCCCGCCACAGGAGTCGCTGGTGCGCGATGAGACAAGGATATCCCTACCGGAGGAAACACTGTGCATCTGGCAACCTTGGTTAGCGCCCAATGCGCCCGTCCGTCACAGGATATCCCTACCGCAAATCAGTTAAGAACAAATTCTTATTTTCAATGACGGCCTAGGAACAACAGTAGTAGTAGGGTTAACTGCCTCGTTCAGGAGCAGAATGTCACGACTTCCGCCGAAGTCGGTCCCTCTCCTTGTTCGTGCGGCGTTCGACGTCACCGGCTTTCTAGCCATCACCGATCCACTTTTAATTTTCCATTTGTTTTGTCTTTGTTTTCTACACACCTGGTTTCTATTCCCCAATTACATGTTCATTATTTAACCCTCTGTTTCCCCCATGTTGGTGTGCGTGTTTGTATATCATGTTCAGGTCGTTACTGGTTGGCTGGTATTGTTTGTATATAATGTTCAGGTCGTTACTGGTTGGCTGGTATTGTTTGTATATAATGTTCAGGTCGTTACTGGTTGGCTGTTATTGTTTGTATATAATGTTCAGGTCGTTACTGGTTGGCTGGTATTGTTTGTATATCATGTTCAGGTTGTTACTTGTTGGATGGTATTGTTTGCCGGGTTCATTATTACGCCCGTTATTTACGAGTGACCGGTTAATTCACGCACCTTTAGTATTAGTTTTATACTGATGCTGTTCGTGGAATAAATTACCTTATTACACTCATCTCTGCTCTCCTGCTCTTGATTCCATGTACCAGTTACCCACAGCCTGACACAGAACAACAGATGTTTACCTTGTCAGCTCGGGGATTCAATCTTACAAACTTCCGGTTACTAGTCCAGCTCTAACCACTAGGCTGACACCTGCCTCCCCAACAGTTTCTTCACTGTATTTCTAATCAATTTGATGTCATTTTAATGGACAAAAATGTGCTTTTCTTTCAAAAACAAGGGCATTTCTAAGTGACGCCAAACTTTTGAACAATAGTGTATGTGTTAAGGCTTTACACACCCTGCTATATTGTGGATAAAGAGTTACCTGTCTAACACAACACAGAAAGTGTTCTTTAATGGAAGCCTTGCCAACATAATCCAGGTGGAATAAGGAATTCCCCAGGGAAGCCCCTTACGTTTTTTCAATCTTTACTAATAACATGCCACTAGCTTTGAGTCTATGTATGTGGATGACTCAACACTATACACGCCAGCTACTACAGCAAGTGAAATCACTGTAACACTTAACGAAGAGCTGCAGTTAATTTCAGACTGGGTGGTAAAGGAAGAAATTAGTTTAAATTAGTTCTAAATATTTCAAAAACAAAAAACAATGTATTTGGGACAAATCATTCACTTAACAAACCTTAAACCTCAACTAAATCTTGCAATAAATAATGTGGAAATTGAGCAAGTTGAGGTAACTAAACTAATTGGATTAACCCTTGATTAACCCTTGATTGTAAACGGTCATGTTCAAAACATGTTGATACAACATTGGCTAAGATGGGGAGAAGTCTGTCCATAATAAAGCGTTACTCTGCCTTTTTAACAACACTATCAACAATGCAGATCCTACAGGCCCTAGTTTTGTCACACCTGGATTACTGTTTAGCCATGTAAACACGGCTGGCCCTTAAATGTACACGGAGAGCTAGCATTAACAATATGCATGCACATCTCTCATGGCTCAAAGTGGAGGATAGATTGACTTCATCACAGCTTGTTGTTGTAAGTGTTGTCATGCTGAATGGACAGAGTTGTCTGTATAAACTACTAACACACAGCTCGGACACGCATACAGACCCCACAAGACATGCCACCAAAGGTCTCTTCACAATCAACAAATACAGTGCCTTGCGAAAGTATTCGGCCCCCTTGAACTTTGCGACCTTTTGCCACATTTCAGGCTTCAAACATAAAGATAGAAAACTGTATTTTTTTGTGAATAATCACAACAAGTGGGACACAATCATGAAGTGGAACGACATTTATTGGATATTTCAAACTTTTTTAACAAATCAAAAACTGAAAAATTGGGCGTGCAAAATTATTCAGCCCCATTAAGTTAATACTTTGTAGCGCCACCTTTTGCTGCGATTACAGCTGTAAGTCGCTTGGGGTATGTCTCTATCAGTTTTGCACATCGAGAGACTGACATTTTTTCCCATTCCTCCTTGCAAAACAGCTCAAGCTCAGTGAGGTTGGATGGAGAGCATTTGTGAACAGCAGTTTTCAGTTCTTTCCACAGATTCTCGATTGGATTCAGGTCTGGACTTTGACTTGGCCATTCTAACACCTGGATATGTTTATTTTTTAACCATTCCATTGTAGATTTTGCTTTATGTTTTGGATCATTGTCTTGTTGGAAGACAAATCTCCGTCCCAGTCTCAGATCTTTTGCAGACTCCATCAGGTTTTCTTCCAGAATGGTCCTGTATTTGGCTCCATCCATCTTCCCATCAATTTTAACCATCTTCCCTGTCCCTGCTGAAGAAAAGCAGGCCCAAACCATGATGCTGCCACCAACATGTTTGACATTGGGTTTGGTGTGTTCAGGGTGATGAGCTGTGTTGCTTTTACGCCAAACATAACGTTTTGCATTGTTGCCAAAAAGTTCAATTTTGGTTTCATCTGACCAGAGCACCTTCTTCCACATGTTTGGTGTGTCTCCCAGGTGGCTTGTGGCAAACTTTAAACAACACTTTTTATGGATATCTTTAAGAAATGGCTTTCTTCTTGCCACTCTTCCATAAAGGCCAGATTTGTGCAATATACGACTGATTGTTGTCCTATGGACAGAGTCTCCCACCTCAGCTGTAGATCTCTGCAGTTCATCCAGAGTGATCATGGGCCTCTTGGCTGCATCTCTGATCAGTCTTCTCCTTGTATGAGCTGAAAGTTTAGAGGGACGGCCAGGTCTTGGTAGATTTGCAGTGGTCTGATACTCCTTCCATTTCAATATTATCGCTTGCACAGTGCTCCTTGGGATGTTTAAAGCTTGGGAAATCTTTTTGTATCCAAATCCGGCTTTAAACTTCTTCACAACAGTATCTCGGACCTGCCTGGTGTGTTCCTTGTTCTTCATGATGCTCTCTGCGCTTTTAACGGACCTCTGAGACTATCACAGTGCAGGTGCATTTATACGGAGACTTGATTACACACAGGTGGATTGTATTTATCATCATTAGTCATTTAGGTCAACATTGGATCATTCAGAGATCCTCACGGAACTTCTGGAGAGAGTTTGCTGCACTGAAAGTAAAGGGGCTGAATAATTTTGCACGCCCAATTTTTCAGTTTTTGATTTGTTAAAACAGTTTGAAATATCCAATAAATGTCGTTCCACTTCATGATTGTGTCCCACTTGTTGTTGATTCTTCACAAAAAAATAAAGTTTTATATCTTTATGTTTGAAGCCTGAAATGTGGCAAAAGGTCGCAAAGTTCAAGGGGGCCGAATACTTTCGCAAGGCACTGTACATTATGGTAGTCCACTACTTGTTAACCAAAATGTATCAAAGGATAGCTACCACTAGCCATGATTTGTTGGCTAGTAGTGGCTACTGCCTGGCCAGTGAGCTAGCTAGCTACAATTCACTAATTTATCTATCCTCCTAAATGCAGTGGTCACTGCCCAGGGACTGCCGGCTGGCTAAAACCGGCACTTTTACTGAAACGTTGATTAATGTGCACTGTCCCTGTAAAAATAAAAATAAACTCAGAAACTCAACCGGATAAAATAACTATGAGTTGAACATATTTGTCTGATAACGAACTAGTCGTGAGTCACTGTTGCCCATGGTGTTATCATGTCTGACCAGTTGGCTACTGTAGCCTGTGTCAGCCCATGAGCTCCCGAGTCTTTTAGCATTCACAGACCAGTGTCCGGTCTGGAGCGTGAAGTCAAGATCTCTGCTACTGCCTAGCAAGCTAGCGGTGCCTAAAGCCGTGGTCTGTCCTGGAAAGCCTGTGTAAATAATGATGGTGAGTATGGCCAAACAATTATTGTTTTTAAACCAACGTTTTGGGCTCTAAAATGTGTTTATTATTAAAAGTTTATTAAAAGTTTGCTACAAATCGAGATATTTAATTAAATTGCGATCCATTCTGACTCCTACATTTGTCGCCACACAGGACCACACGCTTACACCAATCACGGGCCGGCAGGCTACGAGGACTCTCCCAGTTGACTTTCAGGCAGGATGAAAAAAGACTACATCGACCATGATCCTTTGCTAATTACGACCACTGACAACTGTATCAAACATCAATAAAATGCTGATCTGACATCTGTCTGGTGGATAGGTGGTGAGTGGGCATGTGCAATGGGCCTAAGACTAAGGGAAAAAAAAGAGAGGCATCACAAAGATTACGTACGGACAAACTTTACTTAATAATGTCAGTAACAAAAGCAAAACACAGCATCACAACACCAAGGCAACACGTTGAGTAGGCATCATGGCTGTGGTTTGTTTGTGATCTATTTTCTCCCTCACAGACCAACCGAACAGAACTGAGTAGCATGGTAGGACAAAATATCTGGGGCTCAATTCAATCAAACCCACATTGCAGTATTTACACAGTAGCTTTTTTCTCTCTCCAAATGGTCAAATAAACTCAGATTGGTCTTGGGGACTGTATAAAAACCTACAACTACTAGCAGGTATGCTAACTACTAGCAGGTATGCTAACTACTAGCAGGTATGCTAACTACTAGCAGGTATGCTTTCACATTTCAGAATTAGAAGTGTGTGTACACGAGATTAATATTGTAAATAAAGACATTGCCTAAACATTGCTATGGTGGGTTTGAATGAATCCCAGTATTTTTGTTAAAGCTCAAAAGCAGTTCAAGAAGAACATAAAATAACAGGGTTCACGGAGCAGAACAAATAGAGACCAACCATCTAGACTCCATCTCAACAGCATATTTACAATCATTGGCAGTGGTAGATGCTATTCCTCAGAGAAATCATATACACTTTGTACACAAAAAAACATTGGTTCAGACATTAAAATGCTCTCTCTCTCTCACACACACACACACACACACACACACACACACACACACACACACACACACAAACACAACACTGGAATTCATCAGGCAGTATTGTACAGTAGGTAAGGCATTATGGGATACCGTGATGTTGATAGTTAAAATGAGGGTCTTGACCTTCCAGGATAGGATGTGACATAATAAATAGAACAAATTATAAAAATACTGACTCCTTGCCAGGAACTGCAATACCACGAGCAGTGGTGCAACGCACTTAAGTAAAAATACGTACTACTTAAGTAGTTTTTTTGGGGGTATCTGTAGTTTACTTTAGTATTTATATTTTTTGACAACTTTGACTTTTACTCCACTACATTCCTAAAGAAAATATACTTTTTAACCCAAAAGTACTCGTTACATGTTTAATGCTTTAGCAAGGACAGGAAATTGTCTAATTCACGCACTTATCAAGAGGACATCACTGGTCATCCCTACGGCCTCTGATCTGGCGGACTCACTAAACACAAATGCTTTGTTAGTAAATGATGTCTAAGTGTTGGAGTGTGCCCATAGTTATCCATTAATGTAAAAAAAACAACAAGAAAATGGTGTCGTCTGGTTTACTTAATATACGACATTTTAAATTATTTATACTTTTGATACTAAAGAACATTTAAAACCAAATACTTTTAGACTTTTTACTCAAGTAGTATTTTACTGGGTGACTTTCACTTTTACTTGAGCCATTTTCTATTCAGGTATCTTTTCTTTTACTCAAGTATGACAAGTGGGTTATTTTTCCACTACTGCTCATGAGCAACGACCAAACCCACATCCACACCCTGTTCTGTTTTCCACAGAACACATAACGTCACCGTATCTTGAAATAAACCATGCAAGTGTTATGAGTTTAGGGTCTATGGAACCCAGTGTTGTGAGTTAGGGTCTATAGAACCCAGTGTTGTGAGTTAGGGTCTATGGAACCCAGTGTTGTGAGTTAGGGTCTATAGAACCCAGTGTTGTGAGTTAGGGTCTATGGAACCCAGTGTTGTGAGTTAGGGTCTATGGAACCCAGTGTTGTGAGTTAGGGTCTATGGAACCCAGTGTTGTGAGTTAGGGTCTATAGAACCCAGTGTTGTGAGTTAGGGTCTATGGAACCCAGTATTGTGAGTTAGGGTCTATGGAACCCAGTGTTGTGAATTAGAGTCTATGGAACCCAGTGTTGTGATTTAGGGTCTATGGAACCCAGTGTTGTGAATTAGAGTCTATGGAACCCAGTGTTGTGATTTAGGGTCTATGGAACCCAGTGTTGTGGGTTAGGGTCTATGGAACCCAGTATTGTGAGTTAGGGTCTATGGAATCCAGTATTGTGAGTTAGGGTCTAAGGAACCCAGTGTTGTGAGTTAGGGTATATGGAACCCAGTGAGAGGGGCAGAATGTCCAGGTTTACTGACCTCATCATTATCACACATAATATAATATTTACATATTATATAATATTAAATATGATTATGTTATAAGATTACATTACATAATATTAATATATGATAATGATTACATTACATAATATTATATTAATATATGATAATGATTACATTACATAATATTATATTAATATATGATAATGATTACATTACATAATATTAATATTAATATATGATAATGATTACATTACATAATATTAATATTAATATATGATAATGATTTCATGACATAATATTAATATATGATAATGATTACATGACATAATATTAATATTATTATATATGACAGAACACGTGTAATGTGATGTCAGTCAAGCAGGAAGTATGGGGCGCTGAGGCTGCTGCAGCAAAAACCATCATGATAATAACAACAAACCAAAAACATTTGGAAATAATATTTTAGGAACTAATCCTGTATTAGTCTCCGTAGCGCAGGGATTTGTTTTCTTTCTGCGTCTATGTCAATGTCACACAACAAGAATACAGTAATAACTAATGAAGAAATTACAGTAGAAATGAAACACTACTGACAACAAGATTACGGTAATAACTAATGAAGAAATTACCGTAGAAATGAAACACTACTGACAACAAGATTACGGTAATAACTAATGAAGAAATTACAGTAGAAATGAAACACTACTGACAACAAGATTACAGTAATAACTAATGAAGAAATTACTGTAGAAATGAAACACTACTGACAACAAGATTACGGTAATAACTAATGAAGAAATTACAGTAGAAATGAAACACTACTGACAACAAGATTACAGTAATAACTAAAATGAAGGAATTACTGTAAATAAGAAACACTACTGACTTTTTTTGGGGGGGGGGGGGGGACGTCAGATCCTGGGTTATAACCATTCATTGATTATATATATTGATTATATTCAAAATAACCGTGTCAGGAAAAGTCTGAAATGTGGTGGGTTGTTAGGATACATAAGCGTTTCAAAACTGAGTTAACAACATTTGGACATTTGGAATGTGTTAGTATGTATAACAGTAGTTTCTTACACCCCCCCCCCCCCCCCTCACCGCCCGTTAAAAAAATACATTTTGGAAACATTTCAAAATCTTTCACAACACTCAGATAAACACTTTACAGAAACACACACATTTACAAAGAAGGAAGTCATGCAGAAATGACAATCTTTGTCCTGTACACGGAGTGTGTTTAATTGATCACAATGAGCTTTGTGCTGAGGAACACAGGATGTTGTATTCAGGGGAAATGGGCCCACTGGTGGACCTGTATGTGTATGTGTATGTGTGTGTGTGTGTGCGTGTGTGTGGGTGTGTGTGTGTTGTATTCAGGGGAAACGGACCCACTGGTGGACCTGTATGTGTGTGTGTGTGTGTGGGCGTGTGTGTGGGTGTGTGTGTGTTGTATTCTGGGGAAATGGACCCACTGGTGGACCTGTATGTGTGTGTGTGTGTGTGTGTGTGTGTGTGTGTGTGTGTGGCTCCTGACATGACCTTCAGTGTGTGTCTCAGGCTATACCTAAGTATCCTCCAATTGTAGAAGCAATGACGATTCCCAGAATTACACAGCAAATAATGATCAGAATTTTCTTCTGCACGTTTTAAAAAGAGGAACAAACATCCCAGGCAGCATGTGAAGAGAGGAGGGAAATGTGTTATAGATAAAAACATTTAAACAACAGGTCATTAATAACACAGTACTTAAGATTATTCTCACAGACAGTATTGGAGTGCTACAGGTCAGGTAGAGCAATTTCCACATTCTGTATTCTGTATTCTGCATTCTGTTATTCTGTATTCTTTTATTCTGTATTCTGTATTCTTTTATTCTGTATTCTGCATTCTGTATTCTTTTATTCTGTATTCTGCA
This sequence comes from Oncorhynchus clarkii lewisi, assembly GCF_045791955.1. Classification (NCBI taxonomy): domain Eukaryota; kingdom Metazoa; phylum Chordata; class Actinopteri; order Salmoniformes; family Salmonidae; genus Oncorhynchus; species Oncorhynchus clarkii. Next base: position 41,774,984 of record NC_092173.1, on the reverse strand, counting down.
TTCTGTATTCTTTTATTCTGTATTCTGCATTCTGTATTCTTTTATTCTGTATTCTTTTATTCTGTATTCTGCATTCTGTATTCTGCATTCTGTATTCTGCATTCTGCATTCTGTTATTCTGTATTCTTTTATTCTGTATTCTGCATTCTGTAGTCTTTTATTCTGTATTCTTTTATTCTGTATTCTGCATTCTGTATTCTGCATTCTGTATTCTTTTATTCTGTATTCTGCATTCTGCATTCTGTTATTCTTTTATTCTGTATTCTGCATTCTGTATTCTGCATTCTGTATTCTGCATTCTGCATTCTGTTATTCTGTATTCTTTTATTCTGTATTCTGCATTCTGTATTCTGTATTCTGCATTCTGTATTCTGCATTCTGCATTCTGTTATTCTGTATTCTTTTATTCTGTATTCTGCATTCTGTATTCTGCATTCTGTATTCTGCATTCTGTATTCTTTTATTCTGTATTCTGCATTCTGTATTCTGCATTCTGCATTCTGTATTCTGCATTCTGTATTCTGCATTCTGTATTCTGCATTCTGTATTCATTTATTCTGTATTCTGCATTCTGCATTCTGCATTCTGTAATCTGCATTCTGTATTCTTTTATTCTGTATTCTTTTATTCTGTATTCTGCATTCTGTATTCTGTATTCTGCATTCTGCATTCTGTATTCTGCATTCTGCATTCTGTTATTCTGTATTCTTTTATTCTGTATTCTGTATTCTGTATTCTGCATTCTGTATTCTGCATTCTGCATTCTGTATTCTTTTATTCTGTATTCTTTTATTCTGTATTCTGCATTCTGTATTCTGTATTCTGCATTCTGTATTCTGCATTCTGTATTCTGTATTCTGCATTCTGTATTCTGCATTCTGTATTCTGCATTCTGTATTCTGCATTCTGTATTCTTTTATTCTGCATTCTGTATTCTGCATTCTGTATTCTTTTATTCTGTATTCTTTTATTCTGTATTCTGCATTCTGTATTCTGTATTCTGTATTCTGCATTCTGTATTCTGCATTCTGCATTCTGTTATTCTGCATTCTTTTATTCTGTATTCTGCATTCTGTATTCTGCATTCTGTATTCTGCATTCTGTATTCTGCATTCTGCATTCTGCATTCTGTTATTCTGTATTCTTTTATTCTGTATTCTGCATTCTGTATTCTGCATTCTGTATTCTGCATTCTGTATTCTGCATTCTGCATTCTGTTATTCTGTATTCTTTTATTCTGTATTCTGCATTCTGTATTCTGCATTCTGTATTCTTTTATTCTGTATTCTGCATTCTGTATTCTGCATTCTGTATTCTGCATTCTGCATTCTGTTATTCTGTATTCTTTTATTCTGTATTCTGCATTCTGTATTCTTTTATTCTGTATTCTGCATTCTGTATTCTGCATTCTGTATTCTGCATTCTGTATTCTGCATTCTGTATTCTGCATTCTGCATTCTGTTATTCTGTATTCTTTTATTCTGTATTCTGCATTCTGTATTCTGCATTCTGTATTCTGCATTCTGTATTCTGTATTCTGTTATTCTGCATTCTGTATTCTGCATTCTGTATTCTGCATTCTGTATTCTTTTATTCTGTATTCTGCATTCTGTATTCTGCATTCTGTATTCTGTATTCTGTTATTCTGCATTCTGTATTCTGCATTCTGTATTCTTTTATTCTGTATTCTGCATTCTGTATTCTGCATTCTGTATTCTGTATTCTGTTATTCTGTATTCTGCATTCTGTTATTCTGTATTCTGCATTCTGTATTCTGCATTCTGTATTCTGTTATTCTGTATTCTGCATTCTGTTATTCTGTAGTCTGCATTCTGTATTCTGTTATTCTGTATTCTGCATTCTGTTATTCTGTATTCTGCATTCTGTATTCTGCATTCTGTATTCTGTTATTCTGTATTCTGCATTCTGTTATTCTGCATTCTGTATTCTGTATTCTGTTATTCTGTATTCTGCATTCTGTTATTCTGTATTCTGCATTCTGTATTCTGCATTCTGTATTCTGTTATTCTGTATTCTGCATTCTGTTATTCTGTATTCTGCATTCTGTATTCTGCATTCTGTATTCTGCATTCTGTATTCTGCATTCTGTATTCTGTATTCTGCATTCTGTATTCTGCATTCTGTATTCTGCATTCTGTATTCTGCATTCTGCATTCTGTTATTCTGCATTCTGTATTCTTTTATTCTGTATTCTTTTCTGTATTCTGCATTCTGCATTCTGTATTCTGTATTCTGCATTCTGTATTCTGCATTCTGTATTCTGCATTCTGTATTCTTTTATTCTGTATTCTGCATTCTGTATTCTGCATTCTGTATTCTTTTATTCTGTATTCTGCATTCTGTTATTCTGTATTCTGTATTCTGCATTCTGTATTCTGCATTCTGTTATTCTGTATTCTGCATTCTGTATTCTGCATTCTGTTATTCTGTATTCTGCATTCTGTATTCTTTTATTCTGTATTCTGTATTCTGCATTCTGTATTCTGTATTCTGCATTCTGTATTCTGCATTCTGTATTCTGCATTCTGTATTCTTTTATTCTGTATTCTGCATTCTGTATTCTGCATTCTGTTATTCTGTATTCTTTTATTCTGTATTCTGCATTCTGCATTCTGTATTCTGTATTCTGTATTCTTTTATTATTTTATTCTGTATTCTGTATTCTGCATTCTGTATTCTGTATTCTGCATTCTGTATTCTGCATTCTGTATTCTGCATTCTGTATTCTTTTATTCTGTATTCTGTATTCTGCATTCTGTTATTCTGTATTCTTTTATTCTGTATTCTGCATTCTGTATTCTGCATTCTGTATTCTGCATTCTGTAGTCTTTTATTCTGTATTCTTTTATTCTGTATTCTGCATTCTGTATTCTGTATTCTGTATTCTTTTATTCTTTTATTCTGTATTCTTTTATTCTGTATTCTGCATTCTGTATTCTGTATTCTGTATTCTTTTATTCTGCATTCTGTATTCTGTATTCTTTTATTCTGTAGTCTTTTATTCTGTATTCTGTATTCTGCATTCTGTATTCTGTATTCTGCATTCTGTATTCTGTATTCTGCATTCTGTATTCTTTTATTCTGTATTCTTTTATTCTGTATTCTTTTATTCTGTATTCTGCATTCTGCATTCTGTATTCTGTATTCTGTTATTCTGTATTCTGCATTCTGTATTCTGCATTCTGTATTCTGCATTCTGTATTCTGCATTCTGTATTCTGCATTCTGTATTCTGCATTCTGTAGTCTTTTATTCTGTATTCTTTTATTCTGTATTCTGCATTCTGTAGTATTTTATTCTGTATTCTTTTATTCTGTATTCTGCATTATTTTATTCTGTATTCTGCATTCTGTATTCTGCATTCTGTATTCTGCATTCTGTAGTCTTTTATTCTGTATTCTTTTATTCTGTATTCTGCATTCTGTATTCTGTATTCTGCATTCTGTATTCTGCATTCTGCATTCTGTATTCTGTATTCTGTATTCTTTTATTCTGTATTCTTTTATTCTGTATTCTTTTATTCTGCATTCTGCATTCTGTATTCTGCATTCTGTATTCTGTATTCTGTATTCTTTTATTCTGCATTCTGCATTCTGTATTCTTTTATTCTGTATTCTTTTATTCTGTATTCTTTTATTCTGCATTCTGCATTCTGTATTCTGTATTCTGCATTCTGTATTCTGTATTCTGCATTCTGTATTCTGTATTCTGTATTCTTTTATTCTGTATTCTGCATTCTGTATTCTGCATTCTGTATTCTGCATTCTGTATTCTTTTATTCTGCATTCTGCATTCTGTATTCTGTATTCTTTTATTCTGTATTCTTTTATTCTGTATTCTTTTATTCTGCATTCTGCATTCTGTATTCTGTATTCTGTATTCTGCATTCTGTATTCTGTATTCTGCATACTGTATTCTGTATTCTGTATTCTTTTATTCTGTATTCTGTATTCTGTATTCTGTATTCTGCATTCTGTATTCTGCATTCTGTATTCTGTATTCTGTATTCTTTTATTCTGCATTCTGTATTCTGTATTCTGTATTCTGTAGTCTTTTATTCTGTATTCTGTATTCTGTAGTCTTTTATTCTGTATTCTTTTATTCTGTATTCTGCATTATTTTATTCTGTATTCTGTATTCTGTAGTCTTTTATTCTGTATTATTTTATTCTGTATTCTGCATTATTTTATTCTGTATTCTGCATTCTGAATTCTGTCCCATTCCGCTTTGGTCTATATTATCTGTTTAAATACAGGGTTTCTCTGAAAACAGAAGCCATACACAGTACACAGTACACAGTACACAGTGCACCGTACACAGTGACCAGTACACAGTACACAGTACACAGTACACAGTGCACAGTGCACATTACACAGTGCACCGTACACAGTGCACAAAACACAGTACACAGTACACAGTACACAGTGACCAGTACACAGTGACCAGTGACCAGTACACAGTGACCAGTGACCAGTACACAGTACACAGTACACAGTGCACAGTGCACATTACACAGTGCACCGTACACAGTGCACAGTACACAGTACACAGTGCACAGTGCACAGTACACAGTGCACAGTACACAGTACACAGTGCACAGTGCACATTACACAGTGCACCGTACACAGTACACAGTACACAGTGCACAGTACACAGTGCACAGTACACAGTACACAGTGCACAGTGCACAGTACACAGTACACAGTGCACAGTACACAGTACACAGTGCACAGTACACAGTACACAGTGCACAGTACAGTCAGTAGTTGATTGTGGTCATAGATAATGATTCATACACTGCACAGTACTTCTGCATGCAAAACATCTCCTTCAAAACATCTCCTTCAACAACACAGCAGCCCTCATACAACATGAGTGGGTCACGTGTAGGGTGATGGCGTGAGGACACACGTGTAGGGTGATGGCGTGAGGACACACGTGTAGGGTGATGGCGTGAGGACACACGTGTAGGGGGATGGCGTGCAGACACACGTGTAGGGTGATGGCGTGAGGACGCACGTGTAGGGTGATGGCGTGCAGACACACGTGTAGGTGGATGGCGTGAGGACACACGTGTAGGGTGATGGCGTGAGGACACACGTGTAGGGTGATGGCGTGAGGACACACGTGTATGGTGATGGCGTGAGGACACACGTGTAGGGGGATGGCGTGCAGACACACGTGTAGGGTGATGGTGTGAGGACACACGTGTAGGGGGATGGCGTGCAGACACACGTGTAGGGTGATGGTGTGAGAACACACGTGTAGGGTGATGGCGTGCAGACACACGTGTAGGTGGATGGCGTGAGGACACACGTGTAGGGTGATGGCGTGAGGACACACATGTAGGGTGATGGCGTGAGGACACACGTGTAGGGTGATGGCGTGAGGACACACGTGTAGGGGGATGGCGTGCAGACACACGTGTAGGGTGATGGCGTGAGGACACACGTGTAGGGGGATGGCGTGCAGACACACGTGTAGGGTGATGGCGTGAGGACACACGTGTAGGGTGATGGCATGAGGACACACGTGTAGGGTGATGGCGTGAGGACACACGTGTAGGGTGATGGCGTGAGGACACACGTGTAGGGTGATGGCGTGAGGACACACGTGTAGGGTGATGGCGTGAGGACACACGTGTAGGGTGATGGCGTGCGGACACACGTGTAGGGTGATGGCGTGAGGACACACGTGTAGGGTGATGGCGTGCGGACACACGTGTAGGATGATGGCGTGCGGACACACGTGTAGGGTGATGGCGTGCGGACACACGTGTAGGGTGATGGCGTGCGGACACACGTGTAGGGTGATGGCGTGCGGACACACGTGTAGGGTGATGGCGTGCGGACACACGTGTAGGGTGATGGCGTGCGGACACACGTGTAGGGGGATGGCGTGAGGACACACGTGTAGGGTGATGGCGTGAGGACACACGTGTAGGGGGATGGCGTGAGGACACACGTGTAGGGTGATGGCGTGAGGACACACGTGTAGGGTGATGGCGTGCGGACACACGTGTAGGGTGATGGCGTACGAACACAGACAGGTCAATAATATCTGGTATTAACACTTATAAAAAAAAGCAACTAGCAGCCCATTTCATGTACGGGTGGTCCCAGGAATCAAACCCACTATCCTGCCGTTGGTAGTTTCATTGAGATCTATCAATAGTGTCCATGGGATTTCTATGGATGTGGCCATGCTCAACATGAAGTAGTAGCAGAACCTGTGTTCTTCACTATTTACAAAATAAACAAAAGTAAAAAATGTTTTTTTAAAAAAAGTAACACAATAACAATAACGAGGCTATGTACAGGGGGTACCGGTACCCGAGTCAATGTGCCGGGGGGTACAGAACCGGTCTGCCCAGTAACTATGTGTTCCAGCTCTTCACTATTTGACTTCTTTTATCCATGGTGGGTGAAGCTAGAGTGTGGAAGAAGAGTGTGGAAGACTTGGAGCCATCCTCCAGGGAGGTGCCAAGGCCCTAAACCAGGCCTCTCTCAGCCCAGAGGGGTGACCCAGCCTCAGGCCAAGGTCTGGATGTTGGTGATTCCCCTAACTGAGCCCGACAGCCAGAGATATGACGAGGATGGTCAGAGAGACAGCAAGGCAAACCCCTATCAGGATCCGCTTCTGCACGGGAAGACGGAGAGGGAGGAGAGAGAGAGAGACATGGATGGGATGGAGTAGTGGAGAGAGAGAGAGATGAAAACAGCTACCCAGAGAGAGAGGAGACCAGCTACCCAGAGAGAGAGAGAGAGAGACAGAGAGAGAGACAGAGAGAGAGAGAGAGAAACTGAAAAATTGATAAACTCCCATATCTACTGGGTGAAATTCCACAGTGTGCCATCACAGCAGCAAGATTTGTGACCTGTTGCCACGAGAAAAGGGCAACCAGTGAAGAACAAACACCATTGTAAATACAACCCATATTTATGCTTATTTATTTTATCTTGTGTCCTTTAACCATTTGTACATTGTTAAAACACTGTATATATATATATATAATATGACATTTGTAATTTCTTTATTGTTTTGAAACCTCTGTAAGTGTAATGTTTACTGTTAATTTTTATTGTTTATTTCACTTTATATATTCACTTTATATATTATCTACCTCACTTGCTTTGGCAATGTTAACACATGTTTCCCATGCCAATAAAGCCCTTGAATTGAATTGAATTGAATTGAGAGAGAGAGAGAGAGAGAGAGAGAGAGAGAGAGAGAGAGAGAGAGAGAGAGAGAGAGAGAGAGAGAGAGAGAGAGAGAGAGAGAGAGAGAGAGAGAGAGAGAGAGAGAGAGAGACAGACATGGATGGGAGGAATGGAAGGAAAAAGCGAAGGAAACCTCCAGCTACTCACTTAATGTCTGCTCCTAATTCTGAAGAGACTTTAACTGTCTCACGTGATGCCATGTTGACATAAAAAGCGAATTGTTTGGGGTGAAATCAGGGAGTATTGGGGACAGTGCCTTTACCAACCAGGAGAGGGCAGTGGGCCCTCAAACTGAGTCCAACTAGAGCTTCCTACATGCTGGGTAAAGGCAGAGGGGTGATGACAAACCACCTGAAGGCAAGTCAGGGAAGTTGGTTAATTCAGTCAGTCACATAACCTAAAATGAGGAGGATTCTGTGATACACTACATCAACTGCATAGTCCAGTCTCTACTTTCACTTCAACGCAGGCAGGCACGGTGAAATACATTCACAAAGCATGCTACAAAATACATTGTGTGTGAGAGAGAGAACACAAACTGATCTGAAGACAGAGCTATAACTCATTCCATACGGTCCATCCATCAGCTCCAGGGTGTGTGTGTGTGTGTGTGTGTGTGTGTGTGTGAGAGACTCACCCGCCGGGCTTTACTCTGGTATTTAACAGCCTTCTTAGTGTCTGACACGGCCCTCTCCACATAGTCCACTGAATGCTCCACATTGTACTCTATACGGTCTATCATCTCCCCCTGAGAGAGGGGGGAGGGAGGAACGGGCACCACAGCAGAGGGATAGGAGGGGGAGGGACACGACAGATGGAGGGGGGAGGGACACAACAGAGGGAAGGGGGAGGGACACAACAGAGGGAAGGGGGAGGGACACGACAGAGGGAGGAGGGACACAACAGAGGGAGGGGGGGAGGGACACAACAGAGGGAGGGGGGAGGGACACAACAGAGGGGGGAGGGACACAACAGAGGGAGGGAGGGACACAACAGAGGGAGGGAGGGACACAACAGAGGGAGGGGGAGACACAACAGAGGGAGGGAGGGACACAACAGAGGGAGGGAGGGACACAACAGAGGGAGTTTGAGACAACAGAGGGAGGGAGGGAGAGACACAACAGAGGGAGGGAGGGAGAGACACAACAGAGGGAGGGAGGGAGGGACACAACAAAGGGAGGGAGGGACACAACAGAGGGAGGGAGAGACACAACAGAGGGAGGGAGGGACACAACAGAGGGAGGGAGGAACACAACAGAGGGGGGAGGAAGGGACACAACAGAGGGAGGGAGGGACACAACAGAGGAAGGGAGGGACACAACAGAGGAAGGGAGGGACACAACAGAGGGAGGGAGGGACACAACAGAGGAAGGGAGGGACACAACAGAGGGAGGGAGGGACACAACAGAGGGAGGGAGGGACACAACAGAGGGAGGGAGGGACACAACAGAGGAAGGGAGGGACACAACAGAGGGAGGGAGGGACACAACAGAGGAAGGGACGGACAACAGATGGGGAAACAGGTAGGGACAGAGAGGAGGAGGAGGAGGACGGAAACATGGTAGGAAGGAGGATATAGAGGAAGAGAGGGAAGAGAAGACAGACAGGAGAAAAGGAAGAGAGGGAAGAGTAGACAGACAGGAGAAAAGGAAGAGAGGGAGGGCTGTATGAGAGTATGTCCATAGACTGTCTGTTGTTGGGTCTCACCCTGTGGCCGCCCTTCTGCATGCTGACGGCAGCCTTGTAGTTGTCTCTGGCCTGTTCCACATAGTCCTGGGTGTTACACACGTTCTGCTCAATGTTGTTCACCAGCTCCCCCTTTTGGACAAAGCAGAAAACACACCTGAAGAGGTACAGTTGAAGTCGGAAGTTTAAATACACTTAGATTGGAGTCATTCAAACTAATTTCTCAACCACTCCACAAATTTCTTGTTAACAAACTATAGTTTTGGCAAGTCGGTTAGAACATCTACTTTGTGCATGACAAGTAATTTTTCCAACAATTGTTTACAGACAGATTATTTCACTTATAATTCACTGTATCACAATTCCAGGGGTCAAAAGTTTACATAGACTAAGTTGACTGTGCCTTTAAACAACTTGGAAATTTCCAGAAAATTATGTCATGGCTTTAGACACTTCTGTTAGGCTAATTGACATCATTTGAGTCAATTGGAGGTGTACCTGTGGATGTAGTTCAAGACCTACCTTCAAACTCAGTGCCTCTTTGCTTGACATCATGGGAAAATCAAAAGAAATCAGCTAAGACCTCAGAAAAAATATTGTAGACCTCCACAAGTTTGGTTCATCCTTGGGAGCAATTTCCAAACGCCTGAAGGTACCAAGTTCATCTGTACAAACAATAGTACGCAAGTATAAACACCATGGGACCACGCAGCCGTCATACCGCTCAGGAAGGAGACGCGTTCTGTCTCCTAGAGATGAACGTACTTTGGTGCGAAAAGTGCAAATCAATTCCAGAACAACAGCAAAGGACCTTGTGAAGATGCTGAAGGAAACAGGTACAAAAGTATCAATATCCACAGTAAAACGAGTCCTATATCGACATAACCTGAAAGGCCCCTCAGCAAGGAAGAAAATAGATGGCATCATGAAGTAGGAAAATTATGTGGATATTTTGAAGTAACATCTCAAGACATCAGTCAGGAAGTTAAAGCTTGGTCGCAAATGGGTCTTCCAAATGGACAATGACTCCAAGCATACTTCCAAAGTTGTGGCAAAATGGCTTAAGGACAACAAAGTCAAGGTATTGGAGTGGCCATCACAAAGCCCTGACCTTAATCCCATAGAAAATGTGTGGGCAGAACTGACTCAGTTACACCAGCTCTGTCAGGAAGAATGGGCCAAAATTCACCCAACTTATTGTGGGAAGCTTGTGGAAGGCTACCCAAAACATTTGACCCAAGTTAAACAATTCAAAGGCCATGCTACCAAATTTTAATTGAGTGTATGTAAACTTCTGACCTACTGGGAATGTGATGAAAGAAATAAAAGCTACCATTATTCTGACATTTCACATTCTTAAAATAAAGTGGTGATCCTAACTGACCTAAGACAGGGAATTGTTACTAGGATTAAATGTCAGGAATTGTGAAAAACTGAGTTTAAATGTATTTGGCTAAGGTGAATGTAAACTTCCAACTTCAACTGTACATCTGCATTGTATTACACAAAATGCCAAACAGGTCATTTTGAATGTAATTAAATAGATACAAATGAAGTACTATTGCAACTGAAAGCTAGCACGTAACAGAATATAAACACACATGCATCTACTGACGTGTACGCACGCACACACACACACCCACCCACCCACCCACCCACACACCCACACACACACACACACACACACACACACCATTTTACATCCAGTTTAATTTGAACAAAGCCTCATTCAACAGGGCAAGTTATTCAAAGTGAAGTTTTGGCCACTTGAATAATCTTACAGCCTTTTTTTAATCTCCATATTCTCAAAATTCCATCAATTAAATCCCCAACGGCCAACACACACTTCAACTTACAATACCAACTGTGTACTGACTGCACACATCAAGTGAAGAATTACAAGTGAATTACCTTGGGAGGTTAGTGGGATGCCCATACTCTCAGTGCTGTGCTCAGAGCCTGTTATGTTGGGGGGGAAAAGGAGAGAGAATAGAGGAAAAAGAGGGAGGGAAGGACAGAAAGGTAGGGGAGGGATGACAGAGGGAGGAGAAGCAGAGAGACAACGACAGAGAGCCCGACAGAAGAGGGAAAAAAACTGGAATAGAAGGAAGCATAGTCTAGACTGATGTAGAGCCCAGGGTTAATTAATGAATTAGCCAAGCAGTAGTCTCATCAATTATTCAATCACACTTGTTCATTACAGCACCAACACACTCATATTTTATATGATCACACACACACACACACACACACACACACACACACACACACACACACACACACACACACACACACACACACACACTAATCCCCAGGGATTCAGCCCCCCACAGTCCAGTAGACACAGAGAGAGACTGATCCCACACTGTTCTGTATAGTACACACTGTTGCAAATAGCACAATCTACCACTATATACCACCATCTAGCAGTATCGACCTCTATCTACCATTATCTAGCACCATCTACCTCTATATACCATTACCTAGCACCATCTAGCAGTATCCACTGCTACCTAGCACCATCTAGCAGTATCTACCACCATCTAGCACCATCTACCTCTATCTACCATTATCTAGCACCATCTAAGAGTATCTACCACTATCTAGCACCATCTAGCAGTATCTACCTCTATCTAGCTGTATATACCAACATCTAGCAGTATCTACCACCATCTACCTCTATCTACCATTATCTAGCACCATCTAGCAGTAGCTACCACTATCTAGCACCATATAGCAGTATCTACCTCAATCTACCATTATCTAGCACCATCTAGCAGTATCTACCACCATCTACCTCTATCTACCATTATCTAGCACCATCTAGCAGTATCTACCACCATCTACCTCTATCTACCATTATCTAGCACCATCTAGCAGTATCTACCACCATTTACCTCTATCTACCACCATCTAGCACCATCTAGCAGTATCTACCACCATCTACCTCTATCTACCATTATCTAGCACCATCTACCTCTATCTACCATTATCTACCTCTATCTACCACCATCTAGCAGTATCTACCATTATCTATCACCATCTAGCAGTATCTACCATTATCTAGCACCATCTAAGAGTATCTACCACTATCTAGCTGTATCTACCAACATCTAGCAGTATCTACCACCATCTACCTCTATCTACCATTATCTAGCACCATCTAGCAGTATCTACCACTATCTAGCACCATCTAGCAGTATCTACCTCTATCTACCATTATCTAGCACCATCTAGCAGTATCTACCACTATCTAGCAGTATCTACCAACATCTAGCACCACCTACCTCTATCTACCATTATCTAGCACCATCTAGCAGTATCTACCACTATCTAGCAGTATCTATCAACATCTAGCAGTATCTACCAACATCTAGCACCATCTACCACTATCTACCATTATCTAGCATCATCTAGCACTATCTAGCATCATCTACCGCTATCTAGCACCATCTAGCAGTATCTACCGCTATCTACCCCTATCTAGCAGTATCTACCAGTATCTACCAGTATCTACCGCTATCTAGCAGTATCTACCAGTATCTACCACCGTGTGGCTCGGTCGGTAGAGCATGGCGACTGCGACGCTAGAGTTGTGGGATCCGTTACCACGGGGGACCAGTACGGAAAATCTATGCACTCACTATGCACTCACTATGCACTCACTATGCACTCACTATGCACTCACTATGCAAGTCGCTCTGGATAAGAGAGAGTCAGCTAAATGACAATCATGTAAATCTACCACTGAAGCTTTCCCACAGTTTCCTGTACTGTCCTTCAGCCAATCTAAATGCAGGTCAATTTAATGAGGTGCTACCTTTGTTGGAGAGACAGCTTTTAAAACATGAAATGTAGTGTTACTGGTTTAAAAATATATATATATTTATTTTATTTTGCCGTTATTTTACCAGGTAAGTTGACTGAGAACACATTCTCATTTACAGCAACGACCTGCGGAATAGTTACAGGGGAGAGGAGGGGGATGAATGAGCCAATTGTAAATGGGGGATTATTAGGTGACCGTGATGGTTTGAGGGCCAGATTGGGAATTTAGCCAGGACACCGGGGTTAAAACCCCTACTCTTACGATAAGTGCCACGGGATCTTTAATGTACCCAGAGTCAGGAAACCCGTTTATGTCCCATCCGAAAGACGGCACCCTACACAGGGCAGTGTCCCCAATCACTGCCCTGGGCCATTGGGATGTTTTTTTTAGACCAGAGGAAAGGGTGCCTCCTTCTGGCCCTCCAACACCTCTTCCAGCAGCATCTGGTCTCCCATCTAGTGACCGACAGGACCATCCCTGCTTCGCTTCAGAAGCAAGTCAGCAGTGGGATGCAGGGTGGTATGCTGCTGGCATTGGTCTGGGAACAGACCGATATAGTGTTGCTATATGTGTGATAAAACACCAATCTATCCACTGTGAGGCCATATGCCCATGGAAACAGAGCTCAATGCTGGACCTGTTGGCTTCCTCAGCCCCTCTGTCCCAGTCTATGCCCAGGGGAAGTGAGGGGGTGGTGGGGTGCATGGCTAGGCGAGGCTGGGGTCTGGCTAGTCGCTAGGCCTCACCTGGCTCTCCACCAGCATGGCCATGTCCATGAACATGTCATGTAGCTCACGGATGCTGTTCTCCAGCTTGATGATCTCAGTGTGACGAGTCTCGATCTCGTTCATCGCCTGCTGGGTGATGTTGGAGTCCATGACGATCTGAAGGATCAGGGGTGAGAGGATGAGAGAGAGAGAGAGATAGGGTAAGAGAGAGAGAGGGAGAGAGAGAGACACATTAGATACAGCCATCTGCTCCATTTTCCTCTAAAAGACAGCTCTGTCTGGAATAATTATTCCAACGTTCTCCCAGGTGACAGAGAGCTGGCTAGCATGCCGATAAACAGCCGGTGCACCCTCTCCTCTCCTCCCCTACCCTACCCTGCCCTCTCCTCTCCTCCCCTACCCTGCCCTCTCCTCTCCTCCCCTACCCTGCCCTCTCCTCCCCTACCCTGCCCTCTCCTGTCCTGTCCTCTCCTCCCTTACCCTCTCCTTTCGTGTTCTCTACTCCCCTCTCCTGTCCTCTCCTCCCTTACCCTCAGGGCTGAGAGTACAGCCTGGCTACCCACCACAATACATGAGGAATGAGAGTACAGCCTGGCTACCCACCACAATACATGAG